>NC_134413.1:70375037-70494775 GCF_038048845.1 Mixophyes fleayi
ATTAATGCAGCTAGTGAGTGCTAGCTCCTGAAACAAGTAGACTTTGGGAATGAGTCTGATAAAGGATGGGTTAATTGAAGAGGCAATTTAATAATGCAGAAGAGATTTGTGCTAAAATGTGTTTCTCTAACGTACGTACAGAGAGACTTGTGCCCATTACCTTTTGGTCTTGTGCAGACCAGTGGTCGGCCTAAGGGCAATATCAGGTAGACATTATAACGAAAAAAATAATCTATTCAGAAAGCTTTTTTCTTTTTACTCAGGGCTCATCTTCCTAGCGGGCTGTCTATTGCCTTGGGCTGTGTCCACCAGAAGGTAAATACGGTCACTCCTCAAACTAATAATCTCACCTGCCTAATTATACCAAATTGCCCGAGCTATCCAATTGGCGGCCACCAACATCCCAGAGAGCATGCATAGTCAATGCTGTATGACATATTTGTTTTAATAGTATCCTACCTGTGAGCAGACAGTACTAACATATAAGTGGCCCTCTTTATATACAAATTTGGGCATACCAAAAATAGTCTTTGCTCTCACCCAACTTATGCAGAGTAAATTTAGCACAAATTGAGTTGTTTTACTTAGCACCTGGTTAACCATTTACTCCGGATTAATTGGCTTTGAACTTACCTTAAGAGGAAATGCCCTTCAGATGGCCGTATAATAAACAAGTGGACCTTTTGTGTTGTTAAAACAATTGAAATAGATTTGATTACATTTTGTAAGGACTTTAAATACTCTTCTACACAGTCTGTAGTAATTGCATTTAATCTGGGGATTTCTATTTGTTGAAGTAATTGATCTTCAAGAACCTACAGCAAATTTAAATGTTTCAATGTCTCTCTTATAAATTATGTGATAGAACATTTTGATCTCCAGGGTAGAGAGTTGAGCTGGGTATGAAGCTCCCAGATGAACTATAGGTCCTCAGATGTCTGTAATTATTCATTCTCTCTCTTTATTGCCGCCAAGGTATTAATAAGCAATAATGACTTAATAACGTTATACTTATATTATGTGGTCTCAATGCAATTTATTATAATATTTATAATTATTATTGCCTTTTTATTTATGAAATTTCAGCATATTCTGGACCACTGTACCTGTACTTGTATACGTGTAATTGTAATCAACTAAGTATATCATCATATATGTACATATTAAAGAAATTGGTGGTGAGGATCTTGCCAGGAAAAGCTCACAATCCACAATGAATAGTGAACCTCAAGGAAAGGGAAAATTGGTATTGCCACAACAAATCTAACATTATTGATAATAGATTATATTTTGGTTGGACTTTATGTACAATCAGTGGTACCAAGAGAGGGTGAGGCAGGTACAATACAAACAGCAGTGGGGATCATTATGGGGCCAGATGGGACTCCATCCCAATCTGACGTAGCCTGATTAAAGGCTGGGAAAGTGACTATGTGGACCCAGAGCTTCCTATTAAGCCACATGGGCACACCATTTGCCGAAGTTGTGTGTGCAGCCTGGAGACAGATTGGTGGATGTCCAACCAGGGGTGATGGCTAAACATCAAAATAAATTATATTATAGAGAATACCTGAGGATTTGGATGATGGGAGAAAGTGATATTTTGAGGTCGTCAAACCCATGAGTGAGCTGATGCAGAGCAACAGTCTTGGAAGACTGCTATTGTGTAGCTGGTGAGGAATCTGAGATCACTAAATCGGTAGATAAGTATATAGTAATACTTCCCAAACTATCCAATGGTGAGACAGTGATTAAGAGACATTTCTGGTGTTAAATGCTAGAGATGTATTGTTTAACCTATAGAAATATATATATATATATATATATATATATATATATATATATATATATATATATATATCTAATATATAAATGCTTAGTGGCGTCTGTGTGTGGAAAAAAAAAACAAGTTGCAGCGCCACCTGCTGGGCAGAGTTATACACTGACCTACTAAATTCTTAGTGTGTGTGGGAAAAAAAAATCAAAAAGGGCTGAAATTTGGTAGGGCTCACTCATTTTCGTGAGGTAATTTTACCTCATGAACACACATGTGTAGAGGCGTGTGTTAGTGTGTGTGTGTGTGTGTGGAAAAAACTATTTTCTCAGAAAGGGCTCATCCAATTGACCTGAAATTTGGTATACTGACATTATTTGACAAAAAAATTAGAATAGTTAAGTCAGTTAACTTCCATCATCCCCCCTTCCCCCCGTGGGAGGGGTAGTAAAAGCTAAATTTACAAGTTGAGGGGTCAAACTCATTTTCGTGAGGTAATTTTACCTCATGAACACACATTAAAAAGGCCGCTTGCGTCAGGAACTAACGCTCTTCCCCTGAGGAGGCCTGGGCTAGGTCCAAATGCATGACAAGAACCTTTTTAAGAACTTAAGTAGCTTGATTTGACTAGAATGCATGAGTATCATGCACGGGTTAACTTGTATATATTATATATTAGAGTGATTCCATCCCCAATGCCCATTTTTTTTCATACTTCTCCAACCCATCATTCGGTTCCACTTGTTATACTGACATTGAATCATACATTTCTTTTTATTCACTGCATATTTTCAACTTGCACAAGATGGTCAGAGTTTGATGTTATACGATTTTCCACAATATCAAACGTAGTGACTTTACCAATGCACAATTTATGCTGGGAATATGCATTATAAATATTTCTATTAATGCTGTATAATTTCAGGAACAAATAGAAGTGAACATTAATAACCTAATGCACTGTAGTCGTGTCAATGAGTGATAATATGGGGGATATTCATTGTTATTACGGTGTTTCCCAGAACACGGGTTGACAGGCTCCCTATTCTGGTTTCAGGACAGAATGTCATAAAGGTGCTCTCAGTTCCGAAACTTCAGGATGGAACCGCAAAAACTATGGCTAAGACAATGGTGGAAACCATAGATGAGTGGGGATTGCGGGACAACATCCAAGGGCAATGTTTTGATACCACAGCATCTAACACTGGAGTGAAAGGTGGAGTATGTGAGCTGCTGGAGTCTGAGGTTGGCCGACCACTACTGAATTTAGCATCTTAACATCACATCTCTGAAATCATGCTGGAAAAGGTCTTCAGTATCCATGATGTTTCTAAATTTCCAAACATGGAGCTTTTCGTCCACTTCCGAGACTTTTGGCCTAGAATCGATCAAGCTTCATTTAGCACAGCAATTGAAGATGAAAAGACATCAGCTGTGGTTGCTCCCTGGAAAGATGACATCATTAAGTTTTTAGTTGCTCATTTTCAGAAATTCCAACTGAGAGATGATTACCGTGAGCTATTGGAACTCACCATAATTTTCTTAGGAGGCATTCCTCCACGTGGAGTACATTTCATATTTCCTGGAGCTATACATCGGGCTCGCTGGATGGCCTGGGCCATTTACTCCATCAAGATGTGGCTGTTCAGCAACCAATACAATCCACAGCAGCCAGGGTTCAGCGAATCACGAAAGACCCACAGGATATTGTACTGTGACATCATTTGCAGGAAGTTTGTCTGTTCATTCCTGCCATTTATGTGTATATATATATATTTATATAGGGGCAGTGTAGAGATTTACAACGAATAGATGCAGAGAATAAATAGGTGAGGCAATATATTGGTATGATTGTAGAGGGAATTGGGATTAAGTGCAATGTGAGAAAAAAAATATTTGCATTATACAAGACATATTATGTTTCCATATGATAATTTACCTGTTTTTGTCAATCAGATTGTTGCCCTATTACATTTAAGGAGTTTGAATGCTCATTATTCACAGGGATTGGCCTGCATGTTATCTTTGTCTTTATAAATGGTCACTGTTTATTGTAACAATTATATATATATATATATATATATATATATATATATATATATATATATATATATTACTATGTACTGTATCACTATTGGATTGTTTGTCAGAAAATGAGTGAATTTTGCTAATGGCCTAGTGCACTGCCATTCAGTTCCTAACATTATACCACATAAAAATGTTCCACTATGGCACCTTTAATAGAATATTTGGAAATGAAACACAATTAGATATGGATATCATCTCATAGGAGATGCTCATTTTAGAGATGTTATTATTGCCAGAAACTTTTGGTGTCTGTAAGGTGTCATCAGTGTTGGCTAGGTATGTTAGTACTCACAGCATTAAACTTTAACAAGTTGTTGGTTTATTTGAGAACAGGAACAACAGCAGTGATGCGGGTACACACAGGGTTAATGGATGCAGCAGTTGTAACAGTTATAGAATGCAGCTAGGGTCATACTGCCGGGCCATAGGTTCATACAGCAGCAGAATACTAATGTCATTGATCACCAACCCTGCACCAGTGGACACTAGAGGACCAACAGAGAGCGCATGTGAGAGAAGAAACAGCATACGGAGTGCACTTTTCTTCAACAATTATTGCCTACTTATATGATTAATTATGGTGTCTTTCACATCCTTATTCCTCATACTGTATAAGAAGGGATTCAGCATTGGAGTCACTGTTGTATAGAGAATAGATACAACCTTGTCTGTTTCATGAGAGTTACTGGAGTGGGGTCGCAGATACATGAACATAATTGTACCATAATAGAGAGTGACAACATTAAGGTGGGAGGCACAAGTGGAGAAAGCTTTATGCCTCCCTTGGGAGTAATAGTTTTTCATGATGGTGGCGATAATATGGACATATGAAACTAGAGTCAAGGAGAAAGAACACGTAACAATAATCGTTGCGGAGATATAAATTGATGTCTCATTGAGCCAAGTATCTCTGCAGGACATTCGTAGGAATGGAGGAACCTCACAGAAGAAGTGGTTGACATGGTGGGACCTGCAGAATGGCAGTTGGAATGTGAGAGCCACCTGAATGAATGCATTTATGAAGCCAACACTCCATGGAATGACAGCTAAATAAAAACATATTGTCTTGTTCATGATGTTGTTGTAGTGCAACGGTCTACATATGGCAGCAAATCTATCATAAGCCATGACAGCTAGTAGTATGCATTCTGTTGCCCCTAATGCTAAACAGAAGAACATCTGGGCTGCACATCCTAACAGAGAAATACTTCTGTCTTTGGCTAGGGTGTTTATTAGGATTATGGGAACTATGGAAGAGGAGAAGCTTATGTCAATAATAGAGAGGTTACACAGGAAAAAGTACATGGGACTGTGTAATTTTGGGTTGGTCCTCACCACAATGATCAGTAGTAGATTTCCTGATAACGTGATTATATACATCAACAAGAACATGAGGAAACAGATAACCTGGAGGTAAAGGACATTAGCTAAACCAAGTAGGATAAACCTGTCTGGTGAAGTTTGGTTTGAGTCTTCCATAACATCCATTGATACCTGGTAGTAAAGAATGGTGAAAATGAAATTAAAATTCACCACACCTGTCTCCTCCAGCAATGTATCAGTCTCATCATCAATATCAGTTAAGAACAAAACAAATGAAGAAACAGAAACTAAAATTCCCACTAAACAAAATGCAGGTATGAATTCATCAACTTAACTTTCAATCAATCAAAAATATAAATTATTTTTCCATTTTTGAAAAAAGCTGAAAGTGGTTATTTGTTTTTTTCTGGAGCTTTTCGGCAAAAAGATTAAAATATTCATTAATCTCTTGATTATCAAAGAAACACGTGACCTTGAGGATTCAAGAGTATGTTAAAGGGGTTTTCCATTGTAGAAAAGTATTGGGAAAGATTCCATCTTCTGCGGGACTCCATATTTTGCTGTTTGCGTCACTTAAGTGACCAAGTGATGCGCTTTCAGAGGCTGGAGACCTGCAGATACACAGTTATGCTGAGAAGACATATGTGGAATGCAGCACCTGATTGGGTGGTCATGTGACAACTATAAAATGATGTTGATATGCAGTGCATCAGTTTAACTATGATTCATGTGACTTCCTCTGTGCACACTAAGGGCCTGATTTGAAATTTGTATGACTTAAAGATGCGTGTTAGTGCGAAATGTACATGCTGCACATATGCATAAATTGCATTAATAATATTAATATTGAGAGTTGGATCTATCATACAATTGCAATACAGCACGGGAGTACAGGTGCATCTACATAAACCAGGTTCAAGTTTTGGCGTTGAAGATAAAGATTGACGCATATTTATTCTGGATACATATATATATGATTAGATGCATCTAACTCAAAACAAAGAAATGAAAAAGTGCAAACGTATATTTGCTCATTCACAAAAGGGGCATCTTTTTATGTTTAATTAAAATTCAGGCACAGCATGTAAATGTATATTTTTTAAGACAAGTTCAGCCTTTTATTGGTATCTCGTTTGGACTAAATTATATATCCCATGTTAGGTTATCATTCATGAAGAGAAAAAAATCATGTTTTCTCCTAATTGTTTGTGTAATATGTTTTAAGAATTAGATTAAGTGGTTATATCTAATGTACCTTTAACAATGTGAACCCCTTTGAGTAATTTGGTACCAATTACTGTATGTGACCGCTACAGCTCCAAACTCATTAGTGCAAGAGGGAACTGCTTGGGGGGCAATTATGATGCCCCCCCCAACATTTATATAAATGAAGATAGACCATATTAACGTTAATTGAGCTTTAATTAATTCCCACCCTTTATTTGGAAAGGGTGACAACATGTAATGTGTACCTTGGAAGGAGGCGTCCATGGTGGAGTCTTTAATTAGTTATTTAGGGGCATTGTAAATAACTTTTAATTTAATGATTGAACAAATGTTTTATTCTTTTCTGAAATTTCATGCAAGATAGTCTTTCAATGGCAATAAAGAGCATTGTAAATTGGATAGGCCGATTGGGCATATCTGTGGCTTTTGGTCAAACCCTTGTACTCATTGCCTATTTCTCCAAGACCACTGATAAAGCTCCAGAAACAGAGCTAGGACCACCACAGGAAGCATGGAGGCTGATGGGGGGGGGGGGGGCATAAGATATCAGAGGGCCTGTGGCTATTATTACAAGAAATTGCATTATGAAGAAAGTTTTGATAAAGGGGGTTATGTTCAAACTCACCAGTTGTTTACTATTCTCACCCCAAAACATAATACAATCATTATTCTAAAGTTATTAATGAATTAGACGTTGCAATATAATATTTTTCAAACTCTTATATGAAGGAGAGGTGGGACTGTGACCAGAAATTGTCATTGCACTTACTGTTTCAGTGATCAATGCTAATTGATGGACACTCAGGAAGTTCCATGAAACCTCTCTCAAAGCTTTGTAACCACGCACTTAACATTAATTATGGCAACAGGAAGTAATAAAAGATCATTGCACAGGAAGTGCCTGGGCTGCACATAACCAAATTAAGTGCTAAAAGTAAAAAAGAAAGTTAAAAAATAAAGTGAAAACATAGGTTTCATGGGGTAGGACATGCTGGGAGTCATTTTTAAACAGCCAGTTCCACCTGCACACCACCTGGGTGAAATTCTAGAATGGGAGAAGTACTTAGGTAAAATTTTGTCGGGTTGCACTGAATCATTCAATGAAACATTCTATGATCTTGCAGGGTTCCAGGCCAAAAATATAAGTAAATTGATTTTTTTTTCTGAATATTCTAGCACTTTGAGGTTTATATGAAGATATAAATGATGTGACATTTCCTGGCTAAAATAATACAATTACATTATAAGGTATTTACAGATTGAGCTTTATGTATAAGGAAGTACAGTATTCTATATAAAGAACTATGATAGAGTATAGGGTATGATGATAAAATATAGACACTAAAATCTTAAAGATGCTTATAAATTTTTCCCTATGAATGCCTCACACTATGAGAAAATAATGGTGAGTCACAAAAAAAAGTATTCCATATTAAATGTTTTAATTTTTTTTTAAGATTAATATATATTATACATATTGTTAATATTCACATATTTACACTTTGACACTGCATGGTTGGAATTTGTGCACTGGTTTATTACATTATCATATATAATAAGCAAATTACCTCATATTTTGGTTACCTCATATTTTGCTATTATTTAATTATTATTAGTCGTAGCTAGTAACCATCACTTACTATACACATTCAGTTATTTAGTTATTTATTTTATGAGTTAATGTTTTTAGTTCTTCACTAAAATCCCATATAATTGGTTCACAAGTCTCATGTGAATTTTTTTTTAGTTAATTTTTAGCACCTATGAAAAAGACATAAATTTATTGTAGGATGGACTAATACATAATTGAATTAAATATTGAAATAATAATATAGAGCGACAAGTATAATGAAGCATTGATCTAACATGCTTTATACCATCATGCAGAATATTTTAAATATTCTAACCACCAATATAAGGTGAAATGATACCAAGTTGCAATACAATACTGTACCACAAAGCATTTCTACTTTGAAAAGAAAATATTGTGACCTACATCACATTTAGACAAGTCAGTATTAGTGTTGCAGAATGACGGGAATCAGTTTCCCTATGTTTTAAATATCTGATGTGTGTAATCATAATAATTATAAAAAAGGGGGTGATGTATTAATCAGCTTGACCCAAACATGGGCAAATAAAAAGTAAATTGTAACCAAGAGGATGATAAGCATAAAAGATATTTTGAATATTATGAAAAGTTATAAACAATGTATTCATTCTATTAAACATAACCATTTTAAATGTGATCATGGATTTATCCCTGTGTGTTCAATAATTATGTGTGATTTAATTATTTGGATGTGAGGAGTACAGGGAGAGCTGCTACCAGAATTTGTGGGCCCAGTACAAAAGCCATCGGCAGCCCCCTCCTTCCTCCTCTTACGCTATGCATGGCTTGACGCAAACAGTCCATAGCTTTTTCTATAATTGGAGCAGTGTTAGCTGGTCCCCTCATATTACTAACGGATATAATTATAAGTGTTTTACACAAACCTTTAATTATTTATCAATAGCGCTAAAAATAACAACAGTCTGCATTAATTCACTTGTAGGTTACACTGCTACTTCCCGTAACACTGTTTTGCTATTAAATAGTAGTCGTTAGGTGATCTTTTTTGTTTGTGTTTTTTATCATACCTTTTAATTTTCTTGTTGTTCAATTTCATGTCTTAAGAATATCCTGTGGACTAACATAAAAGCCTCACTAGTACACCTTGAAATATATGGAACAAAACTATAATTTATGTATGTTAATTCCATAGTTGTATTTTGTTTTTGCAACATCGCCATGGTATACAAGTTTTTGTTGCTAATAATAAATTTCTCCATAAAAGAAGCATATTTCTTGGTAATTAGTACACATTTTTTCATGTAAAGTTCCTAAAAAATAAAAAATAGGAATGCCCCCTTGTGATGTAAGAAAGGGAGTAATGCTTTATTTAAGGGAAGAGGCCATAGGTTGGGAGATCTTGTGAGAGTGCTAGTTCATGGACTAATCACTTTTGACCTGATTCATTTAGTAAAGTGAAACAAAATAAGGAGTAACTTTGCACCTGGGCAAAACCATGTTGCATTAGAGGGGGGGGGGGGATAAATTTACTATGTGGGGACAGATTTATAGTTGGGATAGGGCATGTCCTAGATCAACTGTAAACGTCAGTTTAAAAGTAAAGCTATCAAGTATCTATGTGCTACATGAAAAAACAGCCATTATTTAATTTATGTGCAAAATAATTAACTATTTGCACCCCTTGCTTTGTAACATGGTTTGTCCAGAAGAAAGTTACTCCTTTTTTTGCCTTACTTTTCATAATGAAATAGTCCTAAACAGTCCAGAGTAAAGAACACCTTTGACGGTCCAGGGAAATAACATTACCTATAGTAGCAGAGCATTTACTAGCTTTACAAAAAGAAAATTTACAGTGCAGCTGTCCCAGCACACAAGAGCATTATGAGAGGGGACCCAGACTCCTCTTTACACAGGATTGCCCAGTGTAGCGAAGAGATCTGCAAATAGAGTGATTAGAACAACTTTAAACAGCTACCCCAAAAAGCCACAGAGAAGGGGGAGAGAAGTGCAACGGGAGGACACTTATTAATGCAGCTAGTGAGTGCTAGCTCCTGAAGCGAGTGGACTTTGGGCAATGAGCCTGATAAAGGATGGGATAATGCAGAAGTGATTTATTTAGCAACAGTTGAAAGTGCTTAAATGATTTATGCTGAAACGTGTTCCTTTAACGTACGTACAGAGAGACTAGTGCCCATTACTTTTAGTCTTGTGCAGACCAGAGGTCGGCCTAAGGGCAATATCAGGTAGACATTATAACAAAAAAATAATCTATTCAGAAAGCTTTTTTCTTCCTAGCGAGCTGTCTATTGCCTTGGGTTGTGTTCAACAGAAGGTAAATACGGTCACTCCTCAAAATAATGATCTCTTCACACTGAGAATAACATTTTTAGTATTCGCTCTACTTTTTCAAATGCTCGATGGCCCAAAAACAGCCTCTATGCTCCATCCAGCATTTATAGTTACCTGACAGTGTTATAATTATAGACTGCTGTTTTCAGAATTTGCATTCACCTGCCTAATTATATCGGATTATCCGGACTGTCCAATTGGTGGCCTCCAACATCATAGAGAGCCTACATAGTCAATGCTGTATGACATATTTGTTTTAATAGTATCCTACCCGTGAGCAGACAGTACTTACATATAAGTGGCCCTCTTTATATACAAATTTGGGGATACCAAAAATAGTCTTTGCTCTCACCCAATTTATGTAGCGTAAATTTAGCACAAATTGAGTTGTTTTACTTATCACCTGGTTAACCATTTTCTCTGGATTAATTGGCTTTGAACTTACCTTAAGAGGAAATGCCCTTCAGATGGCCGTATAATAAACAAGTGGACCTTTTGTGTTTTTAAAACAATTCAAGTAGATTAGATTGCATTTTGTAAGGACTTTAAATACTCTTCTACACAGTCTGTAGTAATTGCATTTAATCTGGGGATTTCTACTTGTTGAAGTAATTGATCTCCAAGAACCTACAGCAAATTTAAATGTTTCAATGTCTCTCTTATAAATTATGTGATAGAACATTTTGATCTCCAGGGTAGAGAGTTGAGCTCGGTATGAAGCTCCCAGATGAACTATAGGTCCTCAGATGTCTGTAATTATTCATTCTCTCTCGTTATTGCCGCCAAGGTATTAATAAGCAATAATGACTTAATAACGTTATACTTATATTATGTTTTCTCAATGCAATTTATTATAATATTTATAATTATTATTACTTTTTTTTATTTAGGATGTTTCAACATATTCTGGACCACTGTATCTGTACTTGTCTACGTGTACTTGTAATCAACTAAGTATAAGATAATATTTGTATATATTAAAGAAATTGATGGTCAGGATCTTGCCAGGAACAGCTCACAATCCACAATGAATAGTGGACCTCAAGGAAAGGGAAAATTGGTATTGTCACAACAAAACTAACATTATTCATAATAGAAGATATATATTGGTTGGACTTTATGTACAATCAGGGGTACCAAGAGAGGGTGGAGGCAGGTACAATACAAACAGCAGTGGGGATTATGATGGGGCCAGATAGGACTCCATCCCAATCTGACTTAGCCTGATTAAAGGCTGGGAAAGTGACTATGTGGGCCCAGAGCTTTCTATTAAGCCGCGTGGTCACACCATTTGCTGAAGTTGTGTGTGCAGCCTGGAGGCAGATTGGTGGATGTCCAACCAGGGGTGATGGCTAAAAGTGAAAATAAATTATATTATAGAGAATACCTGAGGATTTGGATGGTGGGAGAAAGTGATATTTTGAGGTCGTCAAATCCATGAGTGAGCTGATGCACAGCAACAGTCTTGGAAGACTGCTATTGTGTAGCTGTTGAGGAATCCGACATCACTGATTGGGTAGATAAGTATTTAGTAACACTTCCCAAACTATCCAATTGTGAGACAGCGTTTAAGAGACATTGCTGGTGTTAAATGCTTGAAATGTAATGTTTAACTTATAGAAATATATATATATATAAATATATATATATATATATATATATATATATATATATTTTTATATATATATATATATATATATATATATATATATATATATATATATATATTTATTAGGGTGATTCCATCCCCAGCGGCCATTATTTTTTTTTTCATACTTCTCTAACCCGTCATTTCGTTCCACCGGTTGACAGGCTCCGTATTCTGGTTTCAGGACAGACTAAAATAAAGCTACTCTCAGTTCCGAAACTTCAGGATGGAAAATCAAAAACTACGGCTAAGGCAATTGTGGAAAGCATAGATGAGTGGAGATTGCGGGACAACATCCAAGGGTTTTATTTTGATACCACAGCATATAACACTGGAGTGAAAGGTGGAGTATGTGAGCTGCTGGAGTCTGAGATTGGCCGACCACTACTAAATTTGGCTTGTTGACATCACATCTCTGAATTAATGCTGGAAAAGGTCTTCTAATTCTACAAACATGGAGCTTCTCGTCCACTTCCGAGACTTTTGGCCTAGAATCGATCAAGCTTCATTCAGCTGAATGAAGCTGAAGATGCAAATACAACAGCTGTGGTTGCTCCCTGGAAAAATGACATCATTTTGTAGTTGCTCATTTGGAGAAATTCCAACCGAGAGATGATTACCGTGAGCTATTGCAACTCACCATAATTTTCTTGAGAGGCATTCCTCCATGTGGAGTACATTTCATATTTCCTGGAGCTATCCATCGGGCTCGCTGGATGGCCTGGGCCATTTACTACATCAAGATGTGGCTGTTCCGCAACCAGTATAATCCACAGCAGCCAGGGTTCAGCGAGTCCCGGAAGAATCGCTGGATATCGTACTGTGACAAAGTTTTGCATCATCTGCAGGAAGTTTGTCTGTTCATTACTGACATTTATATATATATATATATATATATATATATATATATATATCTACTATATAAATGCCTAGTGGCGTGTGTGGAAAAAAAAAAACAAGCTGCAGCGCCACCTGCTGGGCAGAGTTATACACTTACCTATATATTTCTTGAAGGAGAAGTGACAGTTGGGAGTGGTTGGTGGTTGCCGGGGGTGACAGTGGGGAGTTTTTAACACCTTAAGTAGCTTGATGAAGGATGTGGCGTGGAAGATGAAGGATGAGGTGATGGAGAAAAATGATGAGGTGGTGACATGTGGACAAAACCACGTTAAAAAAGGGCGCTTGCGTCGGGAAGTAACGCTCTTCCCCTGAGGAGGCCTGGGCTAGGCTCAAATGCATGACAAGAACCTTTTTAACACCTTAAGTAGCTTGATTTGACTAGAATGCATGAGTATCATGCACGGGTTAACTTGTATATATATATAGACAATGTGGCGACTGCAGACACCAGAGACCCAGTTCACTCTGCAGCATCTGGTACGCAGTATAAGCTGTTGGTGTTTTGTGGAGGTGTACTCATAAGATTAACCCATTTGGTGCCGGGCTAACATTTGATCCTGGTGGAGGTTTATCACATGTGGTGATACAGTACATAAACTCTATTACACTATTTGTGTTTCTCTATTTTTTGACCCACATTATCGCTATTATTGGAGAGGGGGAGACATTACCTCAGAAGAGGAACTCCGTTTCTACCATACGATCATTGATTTCATCTATATGGTACGCATTTTATTACATCTTCCCATATTACTATCAATACTACACATTGGAGCGCCATACTTGTTTATCTATCCGCATACATATATATATATATATATATATATATATATATATATATATATATATATATATATATATATATATGGGCAATGTAGAGAATTACAACAATGTTTGCATTATACAAGACATATTATGTTTCCATATGATAACTTACCTGCACAGACAACATAATTCTCTTTCAAAGTTACAAAAAAGTTCTCTTGTAAGCCTGCTAACTATGAGTCTATATAAAAAAGAACTATTAGTATGTATCTATAGGCAACTGCCCCACAATTATCAGACTTCTTTGAAACTAGACACAAAAAAAATTACTTTAGAACCGTATTATATTACTTAGTTTCTTAATCTATTACAAAATTAACTACCATTTTGAATTTTTACATGATGTCAAAACTCTACCTCTCATTTCTATAACATACTTTACAATATATAGTTTATTTATTCCATGTACTATACAAAATATTTTTGCATCACCACCATGCTTGTCTTTAAAATGGCCGATCCATGTGGCATTTTACACAGCAGACATTTTAAGATTCCTAAGAATTCCAACTTAAACTGCTTATTAAAAATCCAGTGCTATTTTAAGCTGCAGACTATTGTTATGATGCAACAATATACATTTAACACATTACTTTCAAATTTACACAATACAGAGGCCTGAAAATATACATTAAATCAAATAGTACAGTTTTCTCCATTGGCATGCTTAAATAAGATACCTATATTTTCTATATTTTTATAACCAACTTAATATTAGATTTGCGACAGCATGAAAAATTCATATAAAACTACATTTAAACTTACCTTTTTACAGCAAAATCTACAATTGAAATAGCTATTTCAGGACAAGAGTTTACCTTAAATGTCCCAGAATTTATTTTTAGCAATTTTCACCTAATGGACAAGCCTTCAGCTCTTCAACAAAAAAATAATTTCTTACCATTTTCCTTATTCTACTCTCTTGTTGATATGCTAAAGTTGGCCATAGCAGAAAGATTGAAAAATTCTATTAGGGCCCCCATCTTGTTGACTTCATTTCCAGAATAAACCAATATTGTCCAGTCCAATTGTAGATTTTGCAATAAAAAGAGATTTACTTCATTTTCAGATCTTAAGTTACATAGTTACCAAAGACCGAGTTAATTTTCCATACAGCCTGCAGACCATGATTTCTTCGCAGAGAGTGTGTGCTCAGTTGGCTGCAGGTCAATTTAAAAACTTTTACATTGGTGGGTGTGTTTACAAAATGATGTCATCACAGAGGTCACATGGATGGTTTACAATGAATCAGCATTAACTTCACTGATCTACTTTCTTAGAAGAGATATTTGCACAAGATATAGTTCCTAGCCTTGTCACAGTATTTTACCAGCTATTCCTCAAAATAATAATATGTATTACAACAATAATATATAATAATATTGCAAATCAGGTTGCTGATAAATAAATGTTATTATTATTATTATTATATATATATACAACTTTAACACTATGATGGGAGAAAAACATGCTATGGATTTCCCCATTATAGTGATAACAGGCTATGAAACTAGAGCAGGCTTGTATGATATTTTTTGGGGTTGGGGGTGCACTGCCCAGTTTTTAACTTTATTAATTGAGTTTTATCAGCACTGGTTCTGTTAAACCAAGACCAGAACTGGGTACCTCTTGCCAGAAGGCTAATGAAACCAAGTTTACCAGTAGCTCATGCTGTTATCACAATGCTGGAGTTCTTCTCTTGTATACAATGTAGATGTCATAATGATCTAGATGAAGACAATGTTGTTCTTTATATCATATTTATGAAATATATTCCACCAGTTATTTTATAAACCCATATAACTGAAGGTCCGGTATTCATCTATAGCAGACACTATTTCCCATAGTACGATATATACTCACTGCTACTTAGTTACACCTAGGACTTTCTGCAATGGAATAAGTTTATATTTATAAACAGATACATACAAAAGATATAATGATTACCATTACCCTGAATCAACACATAGCTAATACCAGATGACACCTGATACCTGAATATAAGAGGCAAAGTAGTCAGGTACAATTCAAAATAGTACAATTCAAAAAGTTGCAAACAGAATAGTATGGGTCACAAACCAAGGTCAGGGCAAGCGGCAGACAAGGATATTCTAAGTTTCAATGCCATGACGAAAACAAAATGGCTTAGTGTTTAGTGAAAGGTATGGCCCACTGAGTGTGTCACAGCACTGGGTTCATGAGTTTGATTCCCGGCCATGGCCTTATCTGTGTGGAGTTTGTATGTTCTCCCCATGTTTGTGTGGGTTTCCACCGGGTGCTCCGGTTTCCTCCCACACTCCAAAAACTTACTGGTAGGTTAATTGGCTGCTATTAAATTTACCTTAGTCTCTCTTGGTCTATGTGTGTATGTTATGGTATTTAGACTGTAAGCTCCAATGGGGCAGGGACTAATGTGAGTGAGTTCTCTGTACAGCGCTGCAGAATTAGTGGAGCTATATAAATAGATGATGATGATGGTCCCGTGACAACATTTGACAATTCTGATTATGTACATTATCAAGAATATAATCTATTTTTTTTTTTTTTGTTGTTGAATGTGTATTCTTGTTGGGGAGTCTGGATTCTGTTTGAAGATCTGGATGACAGTAATGTTGTTGATTGTCTTGTCAACAGTCAATCATTTTAGCAGATATTTGGTAGGTTTTGGAGATATAGATGGTTGATAAACGGAGTCTAAAATGTTCTAATATATGTAATGATTTACAATGTTTCCATATATTAAAGTCATTTTATCACTTACCAAATTAACATTGACCAATGCAATTATTGTGGTTCCAAAGCACAAAGCTATTTAATTGCAAAATATAGCAGGATTTACAGTAAGCCATTATTACGCATAAAAGATATTACAATAAAGCAAGAAAGTATAAGAGGAGTCATGTTGATGCTTGATAATATAAAGTTTCAGTATAGAAAAAAACTACTGATGATGTCACTATGTACACAAGCATCACGTCTAGGGGTTCTTCATTTTCTCAGGGCTAATGATGTTCCAGTTGTCTGCTGGTCATAGGTTTATTCCAAGGATTCCTCTGATAAGGTGTGACCAACCCACCCCCAACTGCTGCACACATATTGGTGCTTAAGGAACTGACTTAAACCAGATTCTACCAACCTATCAGTTTTTCAAACACAATGTCATTTTGATTATTAATCTTTTATCTTCCATAACTATTGATAGCAGGAAGCGATAGCAAAGCCGAAAGTAGCGGATTCGAGATGGTAATATGCAGATTAAAGTGACACTAAACATGATACATTTCCTATATCCTGAGCCTTAGATACTTTTAATATATTAACATTTATGTATAAACAAACTCTAATACATTTTACTAATAAATAAATGTGGATTGGAACATAAATAAATGTGTATTATAGAGAAGTGTAAGTGCGAATGTAAATGTGTGTGTTATGAATCCGTGCGATTGTGTCACGACACGTGTCGTATTAATCGCACGGTAAACAATATTAATCAATTTGGTTTATTTCATCCAATTATTTGACCTTCACAATATGATAGATCACCTGTTTCTGTCAATCAGATTGTTGCTCTAAAATATTTACAGAGTTTGAATGATCAATATTCACAGGGATTAGCCTGCACGTTATCTTGCACTTTATGAGTGATGACTGTTTATTATAAGGATTATATAATTACTATGTACTGTATCACTATTGGATAGTTCATCAGAAAATGAGTGAATTTTGCTAATGGCCTAGTGCACTGCCATTCTGTTCTTAACATTATACCACATAAAAATGTTCCACTATGGCACCTTTAACAGAATAATTGAAAATGAAACACAGCTAGATATGGATATTATCTCATAGGAGGAGCTGGTATTAGAGATGTTATTATTGGCAGAATATTTTCGTGTCTGTAAAGTGTCATCAGTATTGGCTATTTATGTTAGTCCACACAGCGTTAAACTTAACCAAGTTGTTGGTTTATTTGAGAACAGGAACAACAGCAGTGATGCAGCAGTTGTAACAGTTATACAATGCAGTAAGAATCATACAGCAGGGTCATAGGGTTAAACAGCAGCAGAATACTAATGTCATTGGTCACTCTTGGCACTAGAGGACCAACAGAGAGAGAGTGTGAGAGAGGAGACAGAATAAGGAGTATGCTGTCAACAATTATTGCCTACTTATATGAATAATTATGGTGTCTTTCACATCCTTATTCCTCATACTGTATAAGAAGGGATTCAGCATTGGAGTCACTGTTGTATAGAGAATAGATACAACCTTGTCTGTTTCATGAGAGTTACTGGAGTGGGGTCGCAGATACATGAACATAATTGTACCATAATAGAGAGTGACAACATTAAGGTGGGAGGCACAAGTGGAGAAAGCTTTATGCCTCCCTTGGGAGTAATGGTTTTTCATGATGGTGGCGATAATATGGACATATGAGACTAGAGTCAAGGAGAAAGAACACATAGCAATAATCGCTGCGGAGATATAAATTGATGTCTCATTGAGCCAAGTATCTCTGCAGGACATTCGTAGGAATGGAGGAACCTCACAGAAGAAGTGGTTGACATGGTGGGACCTGCAGAATGGCAGTTGGAATGTGAGAGCCACCTGAATGAATGCATTTATGAAGCCCGCACTCCATGGAATGACAGTTAAATAAAAACACATTGTCTTGTTCATGATGTTGTTGTAGTGCAACGGTCTACATATGGCAGCAAATCTATCATAAGCCATGACCGCTAGTATCATGCATTCTGTTGCCCCTAATACTAAAGAGAAGAACATCTGGGCTGCACATCCTAACAGGGAAATACTTCTGTCTTTGGCTAGGGTGTTTATTAGGATTATGGGAACTATGGAAGTGGAGAAGCTTATGTCAATAATAGAGAGGTTACACAGGAAAAAGTACATGGGACTGTGTAATTTTGGGTTGGTCCTCACCACAATGATCAGTAGTAGATTTCCTGATAACGTGATTATATACATCAACAAGAACATGAGGAAACAGATAACCTGGAGGTAAAGGACATTAGCTAAACCAAGTAGGATAAACCTGTCTGGTGAAGTTTGGTTTGAGTCTTCCATAACATCCATTGATACCTGGTAGTAAAGAATGGTGAAAATGAAATTAAAATTCACCACACCTGTCTCCTCCAGCAATGTATCAGTCTCATCATCAATATCAGTTAAAAACAAAACAAATGAAGAAACAGAAACTAAAATTCCCACTAAACAAAATGCAGGTATGAATTCATCAACTTAACTTTCAATCAATCAAAAATATAAATTATTTTTCCATTTTTGAAAAAAGCTGAAAGTGGTTATTTGTTTTTTTCTGGAGCTTTTCGGCAAAAAGATTAAAATATTCATTAATCTCTTGATTATCAAAGAAACATGTGACCTTGAGGATTCAAGAGTATGTTAAAGGGGTTTTCCATTGTAGAAAAGTATTGGGAAAGATTCCATCTTCTGCGGGACTCCATATTTTGCTGTTTGCGTCACTTAAGTGACCAAGTGATGCGCTTTCAGAGGCTGGAGACCTGCAGATACACAGTTATGCTGAGAAGACATATGTGGAATGCAGCACCTGATTGGGCAGTCATGTGACAACTATAAAATGATGTTGATATGCAGTGCATCAGTTTAACTATGATTCATGTGACTTCCTCTGTGCACACTAAGGGCCTGATTTGAAATTTGTATGACTTAAAGATGCGTGTTAGTGCGAAATGTACATGCTGCACATATGCATAAATTGCATTAATAATATTAATATTGAGAGTTGGATCTATCATACAATTGCAATACAGCACGGGAGTACAGGTGCATCTACATAAACCAGGTTCAAGTTTTGGCGTTGAAGATAAAGATTGACGCATATTTATTCTGGATACATATATATATGATTAGATGCATCTAACTCAAAACAAAGAAATGAAAAAGTGCAAACGTATATTTGCTCATTCACAAAAGGGGCATCTTTTTATGTTTAATTAAAATTCAGGCACAGCATGTAAATGTATATTTTTTAAGACAAGTTCAGCCTTTTATTGGTATCTCGTTTGGACTAAATTATATATCCCATGTTAGGTTATCATTCATGAAGAGAAAAAAATCATGTTTTCTCCTAATTGTTTGTGTAATATGTTTTAAGAATTAGATTAAGTGGTTATATCTAATGTACCTTTAACAATGTGAACCCCTTTGAGTAATTTGGTACCAATTACTGTATGTGACCGCTACAGCTCCAAACTCATTAGTGCAAGAGGGAACTGCTTGGGGGGCAATTATGATGCCCCCCCCAACATTTATATAAATGAAGATAGACCATATTAACGTTAATTGAGCTTTAATTAATTCCCACCCTTTATTTGGAAAGGGTGACAACATGTAATGTGTACCTTGGAAGGAGGCGTCCATGGTGGAGTCTTTAATTAGTTATTTAGGGGCATTGTAAATAACTTTTAATTTAATGATTGAACAAATGTTTTATTCTTTTCTGAAATTTCATGCAAGATAGTCTTTCAATGGCAATAAAGAGCATTGTAAATTGGATAGGCCGATTGGGCATATCTGTGGCTTTTGGTCAAACCCTTGTACTCATTGCCTATTTCTCCAAGACCACTGATAAAGCTCCAGAAACAGAGCTAGGACCACCACAGGAAGCATGGAGGCTGATGGGGGGGGGGGGGCATAAGATATCAGAGGGCCTGTGGCTATTATTACAAGAAATTGCATTATGAAGAAAGTTTTGATAAAGGGGGTTATGTTCAAACTCACCAGTTGTTTACTATTCTCACCCCAAAACATAATACAATCATTATTCTAAAGTTATTAATGAATTAGACGTTGCAATATAATATTTTTCAAACTCTTATATGAAGGAGAGGTGGGACTGTGACCAGAAATTGTCATTGCACTTACTGTTTCAGTGATCAATGCTAATTGATGGACACTCAGGAAGTTCCATGAAACCTCTCTCAAAGCTTTGTAACCACGCACTTAACATTAATTATGGCAACAGGAAGTAATAAAAGATCATTGCACAGGAAGTGCCTGGGCTGCACATAACCAAATTAAGTGCTAAAAGTAAAAAAGAAAGTTAAAAAATAAAGTGAAAACATAGGTTTCATGGGGTAGGACATGCTGGGAGTCATTTTTAAACAGCCAGTTCCACCTGCACACCACCTGGGTGAAATTCTAGAATGGGAGAAGTACTTAGGTAAAATTTTGTCGGGTTGCACTGAATCATTCAATGAAACATTCTATGATCTTGCAGGGTTCCAGGCCAAAAATATAAGTAAATTGATTTTTTTTTCTGAATATTCTAGCACTTTGAGGTTTATATGAAGATATAAATGATGTGACATTTCCTGGCTAAAATAATACAATTACATTATAAGGTATTTACAGATTGAGCTTTATGTATAAGGAAGTACAATATTCTATATAAAGAACTATGATAGAGTATAGGGTATGATGATAAAATATAGACACTAATATCTTAAAGATGCTTATAAATTTTTCCCTATGAATGCCTTACACTATGAGAAAATAATGGTGAGTCACAAAAAAAAGTATTCCATATTAAATGTTTTAATTTTTTTTTAAGATTAATATATATTATACATATTGTTAATATTCACATATTTACACTTTGACACTGCATGGTTGGAATTTGTGCACTGGTTTATTACATTATCATATATAATAAGCAAATTACCTCATATTTTGGTTACCTCATATTTTGCTATTATTTAATTATTATTAGTCGTAGCTAGTAACCATCACTTACTATACACATTCAGTTATTTAGTTATTTATTTTATGAGTTAATGTTTTTAGTTCTTCACTAAAATCCCATATAATTGGTTCACAAGTCTCATGTGAATTTTTTTTTAGTTAATTTTTAGCACCTATGAAAAAGACATAAATTTATTGTAGGATGGACTAATACATAATTGAATTAAATATTGAAATAATAATATAGAGCGACAAGTATAATGAAGCATTGATCTAACATGCTTTATACCATCATGCAGAATATTTAAAATATTCTAACCACCAATATAAGGTGAAATGATACCAAGTTGCAATACAATACTGTACCACAAAGCATTTCTACTTTGAAAAGAAAATATTGTGACCTACAGCACATTTAGACAAGTCAGTATTAGTGTTGCAGAATGACGGGAAACAGTTTCCCTATGTTTTAAATATCTGATGTGTGTAATCATAATAATTATAAAAAGGGGGTGATGTATTAATCAGCTTGACCCAAACATGGGCAAATAAAAAGTAAATTGTAACCAAGAGGATGATAAGCATAAAAGATATTTTGAATATTATGAAAAGTTATAAACAATGTATTCATTCTATTAAACATAACCATTTTAAATGTGATCATGGATTTATCCCTGTGTGTTCAATAATTATGTGTGATTTAATTATTTGGATGTGAGGAGTACAGGGAGAGCTGCTACCAGAATTTGTGGGCCCAGTACAAAAGCCATCGGCAGCCCCCTCCTTCCTCCTCTCACGCTATGCATTGCTTCACGCAAACAGTCCACAGCTTTTTTCTCTAATTGGAGTAGTCTTAACGGGTTGCAGGCGGCTACTGGTCCTCTCATATTACTAACTGATATAAATATAAGTGTTTTACAGAAACCTTTAGTTATTTAACAACAGTCTGCATTAATGCACTTGTAGGTTACACTGCTACTTTCAGTAACACTATTTTGCTATTAAATAGTACACGTTAGGTGATCTTTTTTGTTTCTGTTTTTTGTTTTTTATCATAGCTTTTTATTTTCTTGTTGTTCAGTTTCATGTCTGAAGAATCTCCCGTGGACTAACATAAAAGCATCACTAGTACATGTTGTGGGTCCAATTTATTATTTGGAACAAAACTATCAATTACATATGTTAATTCCATAGTTGTACTTTTTATTTTACAACGTCGCCATGGTATACATGTTTTTGTTACTAATAACATTAAACTGAAAATAACAGACACAAGATAGCATATTTTGCACACTAACACAAATATTGTACAGTGGTTTCAATTTATATTAAGTTTCTGCAAAAAAACAAAAAATTATTACACAAAGTTCAGAGTGATATCTCATAAGTTTTACATTAGTTTGAATTATTACTAAATAGGCATACTGGCTAATATTACATATTTTTTTCCAAAATGTTTTCAAAGAGAATAAAGTAAATTAAAATATTAAAGAAATTTGCATTCAGTCATTTCTCTTTTTGTTTCTTCTCATTGCCCATAGATATAACAACAAATTAGATTTTTTTATGTAGAATTAATTGTATATATTTTAAAAAGTAAAAAGCTTGAGTATAATATGCATGTGGTAACTATTTCTCCATAAAAGAAGCAAATTTCTTGGTAATTAGTACACATTTTTTCATTAATTTTTTTTACAAAAAATA
Organism: Mixophyes fleayi; assembly: GCF_038048845.1. NCBI lineage: Eukaryota > Metazoa > Chordata > Amphibia > Anura > Limnodynastidae > Mixophyes > Mixophyes fleayi. The sequence goes on from NC_134413.1 coordinate 70,398,195, forward strand.
AAAAAAATGTAATGCCCCCTTGTGATGTTTGAAAGGGAACAATGCTCTATTTAACGGGAAGAGGCCATGAGTTGAGAGAGCTTGTGAGAGTGCTAGTTCATGGACTAATCAGTTTTGACCTGATTCATTAAGGAAAGTAAAGCTATGAAAAGGAGTAACTTTGCACCTGGGCAAAACCATGTTGTATTGGAGGGGGAGGTAAATGTAAAATGTGGGGACAGATTTATAGTTGGGATAGGGCATGTCCTAGATCAACTGTAAACGTCAGTTTAAAAGTAAAGCTATCAAGTATCTATGTACTACATGAAAAAACAGCCATTATTTAATTTATGTGCAAAATAATAAACTAATTGCACCCCTTGCAATGTAACATGGTTTGTCCAGAAGAAAGTTACTCCTTTTTTTGCCTTACTTTTCATAATGAAATAGTCCTAAACAGTCCAGAGTAAAGAGCACCTTTGACAGTCCAGGGAAATAACATTACCTATGGTAGCAGAGCATTTACTAGCTTTACAAAAAGAAAATTTACAGTGCAGCTGTCCCAGCACACAAGAGCATTATGAGAGGGGACCCAGGCTCCTCATTACACAGGATTGCCTAGTGTAGCAAAGAGATCTGCAAATAGAGTGATTAGAACAACTTTAAACAGCTACCCCAAAAAGCCACAGAAAAGGAGGAGAGAAGTGCAACGGGAGGACACTTATTAATGCAGCTAGTGAGTGCTAGCTCCTGAAGCAAGTGGACTTTGGGCAATGAGCCTGATAAAGGATGGGATAATGCAGAAGCAATTTATTTAACAACAGCTGAAAGTGCTTAAATGATTTATGCTGAAACGTGTTCCTTTAATGTACGTACAGAGAGACTAGTGCCCATTACTTTTAGTCTTGTGCAGATCAGAGGTCGGCCTAAGGGCAATATCAGGTAGACATTATAACAAAAAAATAATCTATTCAGAAAGCTTTTTTCTTCCTAGCGGGCTGTCTATTGCCTTGGGTTGTGTTCAACAGAAGGTAAATACGGTCACTCCTCAAAATAATGATCTCTTCACACTGAGAATAACATTTTTAGTATTTGCTCTACTTTTTCAAATGCTTGATGGCCCAAAAACAGCCTCTATGCTCCATCCAGCATTTATAGTTACCTGACAGTGTTATAATCATAGACTGCTGTTTTGAGAATTTGCATTCACCTGTCTAATTATACCGGATTATCTGGACTGTCCAATTGGTGGCCTCCAACATCATAGAGAGCCTACATAGTCAATGCTGTATGACATATTTGTTTTAAAAGTATCCTACCCGTGAGCAGACAGTACTAACATATAAGTGGCCCTCTTTATATACAAATTTGGGGATACCAAAAATAGTCTTTGCTCTCACCCAACTTATGCAGAGTAAATTTAGCACAAATTGAGTTGTTTTACTTAGCACCTGGTTAATCATGTTCTCTGGATTAATTGGCTTTGAACTTACCTTAAGAGGAAATGCCCTTCAGATGGGCGTATAATAAACAAGTGGACCTTTTGTGTTGTTAAAACAATTTAAGTAGATTAGATTGCATTTTGTAAGGACTTTAAATACTCTTCTACACAGTCTGTAGTAATTGCATTTAATCTGGGGATCTCTACTTGTTGAAGTAATTGATCTCCAAGAACCTACAGCAAATTTAAATGTTTCAATGTCTCTCTTATACATTATGTGATAGAACATTGATCTCCAGGGTAGAGAGTTGAGCTGGGTATGAAGCTCCCAGATGAACTATAGGTCCTCAGATGTCTGTAATTATTCATTCTCTCTCTTTATTGCCGATAAGATATTAATAAACAATAATGACTTAATAACGTTATACTTATATTATGTCGTCTCAATGCAATTTATTATAATATTTATAATTATTATTGCTTTTTTGTTTCTAAAGTTTCAGCATATTCTGTACCACTGTACCTGTACTTGTATACGTGTACTTGTAATCAACTAAGTATAGGATAATATATGTATATATTAAAGAAATTGGTGGTGAGGATCTTGCCAGGAAAAGCTCACAATCCACAATGAATAGTGAACCTCAAGGAAAGGGAAAATTACTATTGTCACAACAAAAACTAACATTATTCATAATAGAAGATATATATTGGTTGGACTTTATGTACAATCAGGGGTACCAAGAGAGGGTGGAGGCAGGTACAATGCAAACAGCAGTGGGGATCATTATGGGGCCAGATGGGACTCCATCCCAATCTGACTTAACCTGATTAAAGGCTGGAAAAGTGACTATTTGGACCCAGAGCTTCCTATTAAGCCACGTGGGCACACCATTTGCCGAAGTTGTGTGTGCAGCCTGGAGACAGATGGGTGGATGTCCAACCAGGGGAGATGGCTAAAAGTAAAAATAAATTATATTATAGAGAATACCTGAGGATTTGGATGGTGGGAGAAAGTGATATTTTGAGGTCGTCAAATCCATGAGTGAGCTGATGCAGAGCAACAGTCTTGGAAGACTGCTATTGTGTAGCTGTTGAGGAATCAGAGATCACTGAATGGTTAGATAAGTATTCAGTAATACTTCCAAAACTATCCAATGGTGAGACGTTACAGCTGTTAAATGCTTGAAATGTATTGTTTAAACTATAGAAATATATATATATATATATATATATTTATATTATAGTGATTTCTTCCCCAATGGCCATTTTTTTTTTCAAACTTCTCCAACCCATCATCCGGTTCCACTTGTTATACTGACAATGAATGATAAATATTTTTTTATTCACTGCATATTTTCTACTTGCCCAAGATGGTCAAAGTTTGATATTATATGATTTTCCACAATATCAGACGTAGTGACTTTGCCAATACACAATTTATGCTAAGAATGTGCATTATACATATTTCTATTAATGCTGTATAATTGCAGGAACAAATAGAAGTGAACATTAACAACCTAATGCACTGCAGTCATGTCAATGAGTGATTATATGGGAGATATTCAGTGTTATTACGGTGTTTCCCCGAACACGGGTTGACAGGCTCCCTATTCTGGTTTCAGGACAGAATGTCATAAAGGTGCTCTCAGTTCCGAAACTTCAGGATGGAAAAGCAAAAACTATGGTGGAAACCATAGATGAGTGGGGATTGCGGGACAACATCCAAGGGCTTTATTTTGATACCACAGCATCTAACACTGGAGTGAAAGGTGGAGTATGTGTGCTGCTGGAGTCTCAGATTGGCTGATCACTACTGACTTTGGCGTCTCAACATCACATCTCTGAAATAATGCTGGGTGAGGTCTTCAGTATCCATGATGTTTCTAAATCTCCAAACATGGAGCTTTTCGTCCACTTCTGAGACTTTTCGCCTAGAATCGATCAAGCTCCATTCAGCTCAGCAATTAAAGATGAAAATACATCAGGGGTGGTTGCTCCCTGGAAAGATGACATCATTAAGTTTGTAGTTGCTCATTTAGAGAAATTTCAACTGAGAGATGATTACCGTGAGCTTTTGGAACGAACCATAATTTTCTTGGGAGGCATTCCTCCACGTGGAGTACATTTCATATTTCCTGGAGCTATCCATCGGGCTCGCTGGATGGCCTGGGCCATTTACTCCATCAAGATGTGGCTTTTCCGCAACCAGTACAATCCACAGAAGCCAGGGATCAGCGAGTCACAGAAGACTCGCAGGATATCGTACTGTGACAAAGTTTGGTATCATCTGCAGGAAGTTTTTCTGTTCATTACTGCCATTTATATATATATAGGGGCAGTGTAGAGAATTACAAGAACAGCTATTCGAACTCACCACAATTTTCTTGGGGGGCATTCCTCCACGTGGAGTACATTTCATATTTTCTGGATCTATACATCGGCCTCCATCAAGATGTGGCTGTTCCGCAACCAGTACAATCCACAGCAGCCAGGGTTCAGCAAGTCACGGAAGACTCGAGGAATTTCGTACTGTGACAAAGTTTGGCATCATCTGCAGGAAGTTTTTCTGTTTCATTACTGACATATATATATATATATATATATATATATATATATATAGGGTCAGTGTAGAGGATTACAGCAAATAGATGCAGAGAATAAATTGGTGAGGCAATATACTGGTATGATTGAAGAGGGAATTGGGATTAAGTGCAATGCCAAAAAATAAATGTTTGAATTATACAAGACATATTATGTTTCCATATGATAACTTACCTGTTTCTGTCAATCAGATTATTGCCCAATAACATTGAAGGAGTTTGAATGCTCAATATTCACAGGGATTGGCCTGCATGTTATCTTGCTCTTCATGAATGGTGACTGTTTATTGTAACACTTATATAATTACTATGTACTGTATCACTAATGGATAGTTCATCAGAAGATGAGTCAGTTCCTACCATTATTCCACTTAAAACGGTTCCACTATGGCAACTTTAATAGAATAATTGGAAATTAAACACAACTAGATATGGATATCATCTCATAGGAAAAGCTGGTTTTAGAGATGTTATTATTGCCAGAAACTTTTGGTGTCTGTAAGGTGTCATTAGTGTTGGCTAGGTATGTTAGTCCACACAGCGTTAAACTTAACCAAGTTGTTGGTTTTTTTGAGAACAGGAACAACAGCAGTGATGCAGGTACACACATGGTTAATGGATGCAGCAGTTGTAACAGTTATAGAATGCAGCTAGGGTCATAGGGTCATACAGCAGGGTAATATGGTCAAACAGCAGCAGAATGCTGATGTCATAGATCACCACCCCTGCACCAGTTGACACTAGAGGACCAACAGAGAGAGAGAGTGAGAGAAGAGAGAGCATACGGAGCACACTTTTCTTCAACAATTATTGCCTACTTATATGATTAATTATGGTGTCTTTCACATCCTTATTCCTCATACTGTATAAGAAGAGATTCAGCATTGGAGTCACTGCTGTATAGAGAATAGATACAACCTTATCTGTTTCATGAGAGTTAGTGGAGTGGGGTCGTAGATACATGAACGTAATTGTACCATAATAGAGAGTGACAACATTAAGGTGCGAGGCACAAGTGGAGAAAGCTTTATGCCTCCCTTGGGAGTAATGGTTTTTCATGATGGTGGCGATAATATGGACATATGAAACTAGAGTCAAGGAGAAAGAACACATAGGAATAATCGCTGCAGAGATATAAATTGATGTCTCATTGAGCCAAGTATCTCTGCAGGACATTCGTAGGAATGGAGGAACCTCACAGAGGAAGTGGTTGACATGGTGGGACCTGCAGAATGGCAGTTGGAATGTGAGGGGCACCTGAATGAAAGAGTTTATGAAGCCAACACTCCATGGAATGACAGCTAAATAAAAACACATTGTCTTGTTCATGATGTTGTTGTAGTGCAACGGTCTACATATGGCAGCAAATCTATCATAAGACATGACAGCTAGTATCATGCATTCTGTTACCCCTAGTGCTAAAGACAAGAACATCTGGGCTGCACATCCTAACAGGGAAATACTTCTGTCTTTGGCTAGGGTGTTTATTAGGATTATGGGAACTATGGAAGAAGAGAAACCTATGTCAATGATAGAGAGGTTACACAGGAAAAAGTACATGGGACTGTGTAATTTTGGGTTGCTCCTCACCACAATGATCAGTAGTAGATTTCCTGACAACGTGATTATATACATCAACAATACAATGAGGAAACAGATAACCTGGAGGTAAATTCAGTCCCTAGAACATTTTCATATAGTACTGCGCTCACACCACACTTGATACTATAAATGAAATACTAATATGGTAGATGTTAGCGGTTAAAATGTTGTCTTATATTATGTAAATGACTCTGATATAAAGATAAAACACAATTTTATTATACTAAACTATTAAAACTATAAAGTGCACAGTATATAACAATTATTGCACAAGCCAATAAATAAATAACATATATAGAATTGGTAAGATAATGTATCATCTAAAATAAACAGTTGGCATCAATAAATATGACTCTGATAATAAAGAAAGCATACATTAAAATACTTGAGTCACAAAGATAGCTCCTCAAATAGTGTTATTTAGTCCCAACTGGCAGAAGTAAATAGCACCATAAAGTCTAATGTTGGTCTATCATTGCTACGATACTGGATATTCCAACAGTACTACACCCTAATTCAAAACTAGTGTTTGGACATTTTGAATTTAACCGTGAACACCTACCATATTAGTCTTTCATTTATAATATCAAGTGTGGTGTGACCGCAGTTCTATATGAAAACTTGTCTATATATACTATCCCAAGGAGTGATACCTTGACATCTATGTGTTGCTGCACTACACTAGTGGGTTTTGGGGTTTGAGCGCGGCTCACTACAACCATCTATAAGTCCCTAGAAAATGTCATCGCACCGACTATCCACTTAAAGATATGTGAACAAGCGGTACTAGTCACATTACTGGTACATTGTGTAGTTTTTTTGTAAAATGAAAATGTAATTGATCTAGACATCTGTGATGAGGATGATGACATCACCATTGAGAAAGATGACCACTGTTAGCCAAATGTCCATTAATAAATTGTTAAAATCCCTATCTATATTTCAGTTCAACAGCCAACAACCAAAAGGTTTGGTTTTGTGGGAGCACAAACAAATCAAGCAATTTAACCACACAAGTGTCAGTCCCTGTCGATGAGGTGCTTGATTTTATTATGTGCATGTCCTTTTTAACATATGGATGAGTGGGTTTATTGATGCCACCGATGTCTGTCTAATGAGTTCTGACTGTTGCCTCTTCACTTTCCATGAGACATGTTGTTTAACATTAAAAATATAGAGTGCGTGGTCTTTCTTTCAACACTTTCTTCTGGGTACAGCCCACCTTCGTTTATCTACTTGTTGAAATGTACTGATACAGCTGTCTGTCTAATAACCTCTGCTTTTCACTGCCTATCACTTTCTATGATGGATGCTGTCTAATGTTAAAACTATAGCATGCCTGGTCTTTCACTATATTTCTTCTAGGTGCAGCCCACCTTTGTCTATCTACTTGTCTAAAATGACCACCCAACCAGGCAGTGCTCTGCCACTATGTTTCATAGGGATTGTAGCAAGCTTTACACACATCATTGTTCATCATCTTCCTCCTCATCCTTTCAGCAGAACAGTGCTAGCACACAATGCCAGGTCATTCACAGGTCATGTCTATCACAGGATACTCTTTGTATAGCTGGTTTCCGTAACAAACATAACAGTGTCATCCTACTAACATTATTATGGAAAATTTAGCCCAGCAAAAAGCCGGATTTGAAACTACCATAATAACGGTATTTAAGCGAATTATTACTGCAATAACGGTAATAGTGCGCATTACTTTTTACAGTAATGTGGCCAATTGAATTCCATCCTATATGTGTTATTCTATTTGAAGCAAGGTTGAGTGTGCTAATTATCATAAGAAATATTTATGTGATTCCAGTTTTGTGTATGCTCTCACCTAACTTGCAGATATGGAGGCCAGATAAGAGGATAAAAAGTTGGATATGACACATATTCGTATTTATTTTATTGCTACCTTAGGATATTGCTCTGATAAGTGTCCACTGATAGACCCCTGCTGAAAGGGGGAGGATTGGGACATCTTGACCCTATTCTCTGTGTAAAGAGCCAGGACTATAAGGAGAGCAGTATGTCAGTGGATTCATTCTATCTCCCAGCTAAGGGTGGTTTCCTCATATTAATGATAGAACATTAAAAAATAAAGTGTATTTTTAATATTTTTGTTTCATGAAACATATTTATTAGAATGTTTACTGCACATAAAACACATGTTTACAACTGCCCCTGATTTTCGCACACCTTGTCTCTACATTGACTACAGACATCCACTCATTCCCAGCCCTGCACCACCCTGAAATCATAGGCTATAGTCAGGGCCATCTTAACAACATTATGGGCCCCCGGGCAAAGCAGTGCACCGGGGCCCCTACATATATAGATATATATATATATATAGATGTATAGAGATAGAGATAGATAGATGTACTTGCTCAGTGAACCTTGAAGGGTTTTTTTGCAGGTTTTTTCTTTTGCAGGATTATTTATTCTAATTAAGAGCCCTGCCTATGGGGCCCCCTTGCCCATGGGGCCCCCGGGCACGTGCCCAATGGAAAAGATGGCCCTGGCTATAGTAAGTGTTTTTTGCAGTTGAAGATGAATTGAACATTGCTGCGTTATGTGGTATATTGTCTGGATCACAGTAATTGAGTGGATCATATGCCCAAAATTGCTGTTTACTCCCCTTAATGAATCAGGCACTAAATGTGTAACTACCTTTTTTCCCCCTAGTGTCAATGTACCATTTTTCTGGGACCCTAAGCGTTGGTGTGCTATTGTTCTGCTTCCCCAAGTTTCATTGTACCATTGTTCTGGCACTCTAAGTGTCCATGTTCAAATTTTCTGGGACCCCCAAGTATCAGTGTGTCATTGCTGTTGGTCAGTAAGGCTTAATGTGCCATTTTTCCAACACCCAACATGGAAGGTTTAAAATATAATGTATTCCCTATGTGACAAACAAGTACAGCAAAATGCATTCTAGGACCCCAATTAACCCACATATTTTGCAATTAAAGTGAGTACACCTTTTGCTCAAATTCTGAAAGCCAATCTACCATCCCTTGGTAACTCTAGTTTGGGTGGCACTTTATGAGAAATAATGTATGGAACATAGGGCCTGATTCATTAAATCAGTCTCCTGGACAAAACCATGTTACAATGCAAGGGGTGCAAATTAGTATTCTGTTTTGCACATAACTTAAATACTGTTTTTTCATGTAGTATGAAATTTAAATGATATTTAATATGACGGGCCTCACCCTGGCCAGTTCCATGATCCAACTCACTCAACTCATCCTGGCTGGTCACATGACCCAGGAATTGATTGTAGACCTCTGAACAGGACAGACGTGTCTCCATTGGAGCCCAGCCTGGAACCCCTCTGGGCCCCGAATCTCACTACGGAGATGCCTGCCTCTTCCTCCGAGCGCTGCTGCTGATGGCTGGGGTACTCTGCCTCACTTCCTCCGGTTACCTTCTACCTGTAGCCTGACCTCCAACCTAATGCCTGACCCCTGCCTGCTGCCTTCTGTTCTCACGCTGCCGACTCCTGCCGCTCCTCCTCCCGCTCCACTCGTCTGTTCACAGCCTGCTGTGTGACCTCCACTGCTGCTTCCTGCCTCCACGTCGTGGGCCAGTTTTGAAAGTGCTGGATGTGCCGAACGCTACATCGCCGCCGTCTGACCTCCATGACTGCTGTTTCCCACCTCCACGTTGTGGACCTAAGCTGCTGCTGAGTCTATGAGTCTGTTGTTCCTGGATGTGCTGATTCCCTCCAGTGGCACAGCCCATGTGTCCCGCTGCTCCATCTCCGGTGATTTCCGTTGACAACTAACGGTGAACCCGCTCTCCCTTCCTCTGCATTCACCTCATCACAGGCTCCGGATTCAGCCTACTCCCCTCCACTGGACACCCCGCCTGCTACGGGCACTCAAGTTAACCCCTTGTGTCCCTCTCCGCCGGCTGCCTCTCCATGTGGGTCCCTGCTCCCCTGAGGTCTCCGTGGCTCCTCTGCACTGGCCTCAACCTCATGGTCTCCAGAATCTAACCTTCACTCTGGGCTGCCTCTCATGCTCCCTGCCCCAGCATATGGTTGATTTATATATAAAAAAAACAAACAAACAAACAAAAAAAATAAATCACAATTATCCACCAAAAATTGGGCAATTATTCATCAACTCAGGGCCTGTTTATATCCAATATCCTCTCACCCCTGCCACTCCTCACGGCCCCACCTTGTCCCACCGGACTCCCCGTAACTCCAGACCCCTTGGACCCTCTGACTCTCGTGCCTCTACAGGTCTGAACTCTGTACTGGACCGGTTGTCTTGACCCTCCGGAACTCTGATCCCTCCTGATCACTTAACCCCCTCGGACTTTTCTGATCCTGCACCTACCTCCCGATCGCTGGACCCCTTGGACCACCTCCCGATCGATCGACCCCCTGGACTACTCCGACTCTTGTGACCACCAGAATCCTCCGGGACTCCCCCGTTCCAGAGTTATCCTTCCGGCTTCCCGGTATGGGCTCTCGGTAGCCCTTCACTGCTTGTTCTTGTGTTTTATGTGATCTAACCACCAATTTTTATCTTTATCTTTAACTTAATGTGTTTATTGCATTTTAATCAAATTTATTTATTCCACCTTTATTTTATTCTCCTCCACTAAACATTGTCTCCATCGAATTGCCCCTGCTCTTCCCCACTTTGCATCGTTCATATTGTTTTGCTACTGCCCTTCTGTTTCACTCCGCTCCTCTATCCTTTACTCTCCCACGTACTGTCTTTCTTTGCTATGTCAGTCCCTACTTGACCCAGCTCAATTTTTCTCCTCCAGCTTCTGCTGCCCATTTGACATAGCTCAATTTTCCTCTGCTGCCTCGTCTCTCTCACTCCTGTCCCCCATCTCTCACTATGCCGCCTCGCTCCTTTCCCATACCCATTTTCTCCCCGGGCCACCTCCACCAGTCCCTCTCACATGATCCCATCTCCCCCCCTCGCTACTTCAATCTCTCCCCCAGCCCCCTTCACCGGTCCGACTCACACCCCCCCCTCGCTCCAGAAACCCCGACAATCTTATCCACATCTCCCCTCATCCTTCCCTCCCTTTCTCCTGTGCCCTCTGGAACTCAAGGTCCATCCGTAACAAACTGACCTCCATTCATGACCTCTTCATCTCCAACTCTCTTAACCTTCTCACCATCACTGAAACCTGGCTCACTCCCTCTGACATCACCTCACCCGCCGCCCTCTCCTATGGTGGCCTCTCCTTTACCCATGCCACCAGACCGGATGAACGTCCAGGAGGTGGAGTGGGACTTCTCCTATCCCCCTGCTGTACTTTTCGGGTCATTCCACTGTACCTTCCCTCTCTTTCTCCTCCTTTTCCTCAATTTGTCTTTTCTCCCCCATCCATCTCTGGGTCTCCATCATCTACCACCCCCCCTGGCCCTACCTCCCTGTTGCTGGATAACTTCGCTGCCTGGCTCCCCCACTACCTTTCCTCTGACCTTCCCTCCATCATACTCGGCGACTTCAATATCCCCATTGACAACTGCTCAGACCCTGCCACTATCAGACTTCTCTCCCTCTCCTCCTCCTTAGGTCTCACCCAGTGGACCTCCTCCCCCACCCACCGTCTTGGTCACACCCTCGACCTTGTCTTCCCGCATCTCTGCGATCTCTCCGAGTTCTCCATCTCTCCCTTCCCACTCTCTGACCACCATATCCTCTCTTTCACTCTGTCCTCCTCCCCTGCTCCTCCCCCGCCTAAAGCCACCCTCACCAGATGCAACCTTGAAGCAATCGACCCCATCTCCTTCTCCTCCTCTCTTGATTCTCTCCTCTCTCCTCTTCCCTCCCTGGCTTGCCCTGACCAGGTGTCCTGTCTCTACAACCACTCCCTCACTACTGCCCTTGACGCTGTTGCCCCTGCCTCTCCCATACGCCAACGCCGTCTCATCCCCCAACCATGGCACTCCAAACTCACCCGCTTCCTCAAAAAGTGCTCTCGCACTGCAGAATGTCTCTGGAGGAAATCTCGCTCCCTGGCTGACTTCCTTCACTTTAAATTTATCCTGTCCTCATTCTGCTCTGCCCTGTCCCTGGCTAAACAAACCTTCTTTAAATCCCTCATTTCCTCTCAGTCCTCTAATCCCCGTCGTCTCTTCGCCACCTTTAACTCCCTCCTTTCTACCCCCCCATAAGGGTCCCTCTTTCCCTCTCAGCTGGTGACTTCGCCACTTTTTTCTCTTCCAAAATTGAAGCCATCAGACTTCACATCTCCTCCTCCAACCCCTCACCCGCTGCCATTAATGCTTCACCCCCCTCTAACAAACAACTCTGGTGCCCCTTCTGCCCCACATCAGGCAAAGAAGTTCGCTCCCTTATTCTTTCCTCTCCTCCCTCCACTTGTCTTCTTGATCCCATCCCCTCTAACCTCCTTCGCGCTCTCTCTCCCACTGCCTGCTCCTACATGGCACACCTCTTCAACCTATCACTCTCCTCTGGTGTTGTACCCTCCTCATTCAAACACGCTCTTATCTCTCCTATCCTAAAAAACCTAATCTCAACCCCACCTCCGTCGCAAATTATCGCCCTATCTCTCTTCTCCCCTACGCCTCCAAACTTCTTGAGCGGTTAGTCTGCTGTCGTCTCACCAGATACCTCTCCGACAATTCCCTCCTCGACCCTCTCTAATCTGGTTACCGCCACCTCCACTCCACTGAAACTGCCCTGGCCAATGTCACCAATGACCTCCTAGCAGCCAAATCCAGGGGTCACTTCTCCTTACTTATCCTCCTTGACCTCTCCGCGGCCTTGACCCTGTGGACTACCCCCTCCTTCTGCAAACTCTTCTCTCTCTCGGCCTCTCTGGTTCTTTCCACGCCTGGTTTTGCTCTTACCTTGCAAACCGCACCTTCTCTGTCTCCACGTCCGGCTCTTCCTCCGCCCCTTCCCCCCTCCAAGTAGGAGTCCCCCAGGTCTCCGTCCTCGGCCCCCTTCTCTTTTCGCTCTACACTTCCTCCCTTAGTGCGCTCATCTCCTCCTTTGGTCTTCAGTATCACCTTTATGCTGACGACATTCAACTCTACATCTCCTCATCTGGGGGTAAATGTATCAATCTGCGGGTTCTTCAACACCCGCGTGTTCAGCCTCTTCCGCGATTAAATTTTAAGCGGCGCTGCATTGTAAAGGGTTAACTTCCCTTTACAATGCAGCGCCGCTTGAAATTTAATTGCGGAAGAGGCTGAACACGCGGGTGTTGAAGAACCCGCAGATTGATACATTTACCCCCTGATCTCTCCTCCATCCTCCTCTCTCGCGTATCTGACTGCCTCTCAGCCATCTCCTCCTGGATGTCTTCACGCTTTCTCAAAATTAGCATCTCTAAAACGGAACTCATTATCTTTCCCCTCCCACCACAACCTCTCTATCATTGTTAACAACACAACCATCTCATCTGTCACCCAACTCTGTTGACTGGGTGTCACCCTTGACTCCTCTCTCTCTTTTGCCCCCCACGTCCAATCCCTTGCTCAAGCCTGTCGCTTCCAACTGCGCAACATCGCCCGCATCCGACCCTTCCTCTCACAAGACGCCACCAAAACCATCATCCACGCACTCATCATCTCCCGCCTGAACTACTGCAACCTCCTCCTCATGGGCCTCCCTCTCTCCCATCTTGCCCCGCTCCGATCTGTACTTAAGGCAGCTGCTAGACTCATCTTTCTCTCACGCCGCTCCTCCCTCTCTACCAGGCCTTATACTGGCTCCCTTTCCCCTACAGAATCCTCTTTAAACTCCTTACTACCACTTACAAAGCTCTCTCCCAGTCTACTGCACCCTACATCTCTAACCTTCTTACCATTCACACTCCTGCCCGCTTCCTGCACTCGGCAAATGACCGTCGCCTCTCCTCCACTCTTATTACCTCTTCCCACTCCAGAGTCCAAGACTTCTCCCTAGCTGCCCCCCTGCACTGGAATGACCTCCCTCGCTCCATCCATCTTGCTCCCAATCTGTGCTCCTTTAAATGGGCACTCAAAACTCACCTGTTCCTGAAAGCCTACCAACCATCCACTTAACCCCTCATCCACTGTGCTTGCTCTCCCCTCTCTCCCCTGGTCCCTTCTTCTCCCTTGCATCACTGCCTTTCTTCGTGCCTGTTTTGTCCACCCTCCCTTAGGATGTAAGCTCGCATGGGCAGGGCCCCTCTCCCCTCCTGTTTCCATACCGACTCTTCTGCTCCGCCCTCACTCCATATGTCTGCCGGAGTTTCTGAAGCATTGGTACTTAGTGTTTATTGTTATGTAATGTTTTACCCTGTATGGTCTACTGTTTGTACTATGTAAGGTGCTGCAAAAACCCTGTGGCGCCCAACAAATAAATGATAATAATAATAATAATAATGACCCAGCTTACCCAATAGCAAGGGCATTATAGTAGAATTCTCACGCCTCAAAAAATCCTTTTAGATTCTCTTTCTCCATTTCAACTAATGCACCCTCACAACTGTCCACTCTCCACTCTGAGCCACATTTGCTCCTCTTGTTTCAGCTGTGCCCTCTTCCACTTATAATGTAAGCTCTCTAATGTGCAGGGTCCTCCATATCCTTTGTTTTCATGTCTGCATTTATTTTGCCTACCTTGTATGTCCCTGTTTTATGTATGTCCTGTTTTCCCTACTGTACGGCGCTGTGGAGCACTGTGGCGCTTTACAAATCTACAATAATAATAGTAATAGCTTCCTTTTTACCTACATTATCATGGACAATGTAGTGCTTATCCACCTGTAGTATACAAAGCAGCAGCCAGTATTTGTCTATCATTGTTATGATGTTTGATCTCATTCCTCTGCACTATCCCTGTACTATAGCCTCATGCCTGGTAAATTTATCTTGCTGGAACTCATGAGTATCCATTACAACATGACAAAATATTGTATACCAATACTAGTTAAACTTCAGTTAAGTTGCAGTGACTTGTGTCAGTGGCAGAACTACTATTGGTGCCTCAGGGCCCTTGGAGATAATGGGGCCCACTGCATGGCAGATGCAGAGGGTCGGGGCCCTGGTTCCCTCTACCCTAGGTTGGGGAACCTGGTCTCTCTGGTTACACCATTAATTTGGAAGTATTCTCACTTGAAGGTTATTGGGCAACTTATCATCTGGCTATTGCTCCTGTTATTTGTTTTTTTTAGCTTGCTGATTTTTTTTTCTGCTTATCCTGTTTTTGCTCATAAAACATTGGTTGATACTGTCTATGCTTTCCTTTTCCTGATGGTTAAAATATGTCTATAAAAACAAAAGATCATGGATGAGGACTTCACTGGGTGGGAAATACATAATCAGTGCTTAAGCTATGTCAGATTGAAGAAAAGAAGATTTTTGGACTTTTGTTTTTAATAAAGATATTTAGAGGGGATGAAGAGTGTGTCTATACACACTATTTCTTTATTACTATTTCAGATATAATGATTAGGAGTCTTAGAGACCTTTTGTCCATTCTGGTCTGATGTAAATATAGCATATTGACCCCTCTTGGAATCCCAATCTCTTATTACCCATAACCACTTGCTCATGAGGGTGTGAAAGACTTCCAGCACTATTCAACACAAAACCGGATGCTGTTTATTAGTATTGTAGGAGGGACTTCATGTTGCCGATTTTTTCATAATAGAAATAATGAACTCGTTCTGGGTAGCGATGAAAACACAACTATATATGGAGATCACCTCATATCAGAATCTGGTTTTAGAGTTTTCATTGCCTACTTAGAGTACTTAGTATCGTGTTTATCACATCCTTATTTCTCACACTGTATATGAAGGGATTCAACATTGGGGTCACTGTTGTATAGAGAATAGAGACAATCTTGTCCACTTCATAAGAGTCAGTGGAGTGGGGTCGCAGGTACATGAATATTTCGGTCCCATAGTAGAGAGTGACAACATTAAGGTGGGAGGCACAAGTGGAGAACGCTTTAAGCCTGCCTTGGGAGTAACGGTTTTTCATGATGGTGAAGATAATATGGACATATGATATTAAAATCAAAGAGAAAGAACACACAAGAAAAATCAATGCTGAGATATACATTGCTGTCTTATTAAGCCAAGTATCTCTGCAGGACATTCGTAGGAATGGAGGAACCTCACAGAAGTAGTGGTTGACATGGTGGGACCTGCAGAATGGCAGTTGGAAGGTGAGGACCACATGAATGAAGGCGTTTATGAAGCCTAAATTATATGACCCGGCAGCTAAATAAAAACACAACTTCTTGTTCATGATGCTGTTGTAGTGCAACGGCCTACAGATAGCAGCAAATCTATCATAAGCCATGACCGCTAGTATTATGCATTCTGTTACCCCTAGTGCTAAAGAGACGAACATCTGGGCTGCACATCCTAACAGAGAAATACTTCTGTCTTTGGCTAGGGTGTTTATTAGGATTATGGGAACTATGGAAGAGGTGAAGCCTATGTCAATAATAGAGAGGTTACACAGGAAAAAGTACATGGGACTGTGTAATTTTGGGTTGCTCCTCACCACAATGATCAGTAGTAGATTTCCTGATAACGTGATTATATACATCAACAGGAACATGAGGAAACAGATAACCTGGAGGTAAAGGACATTAGCTAAACCAAGTAGGATAAATCTGTCCGGAGATGTTTGGTTTGAGACTTCCATTATATCCAGTTGATATCTGAAAGGAAAGAATGTTAAATAATTCAATGAAAGTAACGTATGTCCTTTCCAAAAGTTATTTATCTTTTCACGAAAAAATAAAATATAAAAACAAACAACTAAACTACTGAAAAGCAAATTGCAGGTATCAGTTTATTACTTGAATCAATAGAAACATCATTTTTTTTTTTTTTCAATTTTGAGACACTGAAAATGGTTATTTGTAGAAATGAAGAAAAGAAAGATAAACCCTCCACACTTCATCATTCCACTAGTTTAACAGTTATTATTATTTATAATCCATTAAGAATAATGGATAGAATAGTTTTATATACTGGATGCAGAGTGGTCTCTGACTAGTATGTACTTATACACTTGAATTTTAAAAAGGAATGACAGAAATCCTATTTCTGAGGGGCACTCCCTCCCAGCACACAAATTATAGATCCATTAACAAATGTGGACCTATAAGTGAATCCAGACTATAAACCCCAACTTTGACACAGTCAAAGAATTCTATGATGGAGATTCAATTGACAGTATTACTCGTAAGAATGACGAGGCCCGTGTACTAATACCGTTACTACAGTAATAGTGAGCATTATCACCGTTAGTACGGTAATTTCAACACTGATCTTTGTTCGCAGCTCTGAGAGCCTTCAGCAGAGATCCGTGTTAAAATTATTGTACTAACGGTAATAGTGCGTGGGCCGCATTATTCTCACCAGTGACGCTGTCAATTGAATTTCCCCCAATATGTCACCACCAAGGACAAAGAATTTATTTATTTAAAAAAGCTAAACACAAATAAAATATAACTTTTATTTTGTACCCATAAAAAAATTCTTTTAAAAAGCGAAATATTCTAGTTTAAAATAAATGAGTGTCCTTTGCTCATAATTTCGAATATAGACCTAAAAGGTCAATGACTCGGTTTCTGGTGCCAAATTCAGATCTGAAAACGAGACAAAGCATAATTCTGGTAATATGTGACCTTGTGAATTTTCGATCGACAACGTATATACATTGGCCTCCCCCCCTGTTCTCATCTGCCATTTTAGAAAAGATAACATGTGGAGAGGAGGGTGGCTGCAATGCTGTGTTTAGAAAATCGCTTGCAAAGGGTTAGATAGGGTGAAAGAGGCAATTTATATAGCAAGCAATAACTGCGATTTTACTGTACTTTATGTAGAGATCAGTCTGCTAGAATTGTGTGCTGATCCATTGGGTGTCCAAGAATTTAGAGTAGTGGCTACTGGTTGCTATTAATAGTTTATATAGTTTAGACATCTGAACTATTTAGTGGAAAAAAATTAGGGTGCTGAGCAGCACATCTGAAAAAACAAATATATTTCATGCTTTTAAAATTTCAAAACGTTTGAAGCTGAAATAAATTTTGTGAGGAACAGTATCAGTGAGTGTGACATCTGTACTATTTAGTGGAGAAAAAATAGGGTGCTCTTTGACTGTGAGCAATACACCCCAAAAAACAAATATATTGCTATCTATTAAAATCCAAAGTGTTTCGAGCTTAAAGAAATTTTGTGAGGGGCAGTATCAGTGACATCTTTAGTAAGTGGGCAGAAAACAGGGTGTTCTTTGACTGTGTGCAGCACACCCCAAAAACACATATATTTCTCTCATTTAAATCCAAAGCCACCCTGAGTCAGGTCATGCCCCCAATCAAACATCTAGAAAAGTAATTGGAGAAGCTGAAGGAGGAGATGAAACTTAGCGATTCTGCCAAGTATGTTGGCCTTGTCGCCAGGACTCAAGGGTTTGCAGCATCTTGTAATTGGATCACTACATTTTCACAGCCATGCTTGATCCTTGGTTTAAATCATATGTAATATCTTTCTTTCCAACTGACGTCCTCTGCTTCAACACAGCGCACCAATATGAAAGATTATTATGACATTGGTCATTCTTAAAAGAAATGCCAAAATATATTGACATCTCTACCATGTATCATATGCACCTGGTATTTGTAGAATGATGGAGGATTACTTTAACGATAAAGCAGAAATTAGCATCTTAGACAGTGTCGAAGTAATAATTGGCAAAAACCCTATATTACCAATTAGTTCAATAGAATGAACCAATGAACTTGAATTTTGGGTTTGTGCTTTTAAGAGAACGAAAAAACACATATTACACAATAACATGTATTGCACAATATGAGAACAACAAGTTATATAATTGTCACGTGAGCTACATTTCACAATTACCGAATAAGGCCAAAGCAATATTGGCTCCAAATAAGGTCAAGACGACCCTCCCAAAAGAACATGTCACTTTAATGATAGAGACTTAGAGTACCAGCAGTGATGTAAGCTAGGAAGGTGTGTTTTAAAATAAGGAGTAACATTATCTACAAAAGAATGACTTAATCAAATATAGATTGTCAATTGGCATTTGAGACCCTGGCCGTATGTCTGCCTTGTCCAGTATGGCTGTATCTATGTATAATATCTTTTTAATAAACTATAGAAATATTATATTTTGGAAACCTGCTCATCTCATTTATTATTTAAAGAGAAGAATAAAATAGAAAATCTTAGACAACAGTCTCTTAGAATTCTGGGAGGGAAAAAAAGGCAATTTGAAGCTAACTTACACCTTGTATTAGTAGAATGGTGGAGAATTACTTTAATGATAAAGTAGAAATTAGCATTAATTAGCATAACTAGCTATTGTGTACTTAAGCTGCCTACACTACAGTGTGTACTAGGAAAGAGTATTTAGTTCGCCTGGGAACATTATGAGTGATCGTTGGTAGAGATTATTTCCCAAAAATGTATAAAAATGGTATTTCAAAATGAACAACAAATTTTATGTTCTTGCTGCCAATTTCTAACAGAATCTGTAATGCTAGATTCCAGTGTGGATGAACTAATATTGTGTGAAGACGATCTTGACATCAGTGATGAGGATGGTGATGAAGGTGATAAAATTGTCGACATAGAGGAAGATGACCATTAGTAATTTGTCTATTATTTAGTTTGTCAACCAACAACCGAAATGTTCTCCTTTGAGGGAGTCCAAACAAATAAAGCATTTCAGCCACAAAAGTGGCAATTCCTGTTACTGAAGTGCTTGGTTTGTTAAACTATGTGCATGTCCTTTTTTATCATATCGGTGTGTGGGTGGGCTATTATGGCCTTGGTCTATCATCTTCTGTAAAATATTATGCGGTCGACAGCTAGACATTCATTTGGCTGACATTCATAAAGTCGACAACATTAGTTCAACAATTCATGAGTCAAGAGAATTATTAGGTTGACAATTCACATGTTAGACAATATTATTAGGTTAACAATTCAAATGTTGACTGTATTATATGGTTAGTGTTAGGGATAGCGTTTAGGATAAGGTTAGGGATATGGTTAGGGATAGGTTTTGGGATAGGGATAGGCATAGGGTTAAAGACAGGGTTAGGGATAGGGTTAGGAATTGGGTTAGGGATAGGCTTAGGTATGGGGTTAGGGATAGAAATAGACTTATGGAAAGGGATAGGAATAGGGCTAGGGATAGGGTTAGAGATATTATTGTCAACCTAATAATACTACATTCCTACTTTCAACCTAATTATACTGTTGATGTCGTGCTGTCCCTCTCCAATGTATCACTGCTGTCCATCTCCAATGTATCACTGCTGTCCCTCTCCAATGTATCACTGCTGTCCCTCTCCAATGTATCACTGCTGTCCCTCTCCAATGTATCAATGCTGTCCCTCTCCAATGTATCAATGCTGTCCATCTCCAATGTGTCACACATGCTGCCTAATGATTACCTACTTAATGTATCTTCTTTGGTAAAATGGAAATGTAATTGATCTAGACATTTGTGATGAGGATGATGATGAGGGTAAGGACATCGTCACCATTAAGGAAGATGACCACTGTTAGCCAAATGCCCATTAAAAAATTGTTAAAATCCCTATCTATTCTCCAGTTCAACAATGAACAACCAGAGTGTTTGCTTTTGTGGGGGCCCAAACAAATCAAACACTTCATCCCCGAAAGTGTCAGTCCCTGTCAATGAAGTGCTTGGTTTGGTATGTGCATGTCCTTTTTAACATATGGATGGGTGGGTTTATTGATGCCACCGATGTCTGTCTAATGCGTTCTAACTGGTGCCTCTTCACTTTCCATGAGGCATGCTGTCTAATGTTAAAAATAGAGATTGCGTGGTCTTTGTTTCAACATTTTCTTCTGGGTACAGCCCACCTTCGTTTATCTACTTGTTGAAATGTCTACTGATACAGCTGTCTGTCTAATGACCTCTGCTTCTCACTGCCTCTTCACTTTCCATGATGCATGCTGTCTAATTTTAAAACTATAGCATGCCTGGTCTTTTGCCATATTTCTTCTGTGTGCAGCCCACCTTTGTCTATTTACTTGTCTAAAATGACCACCCAATCAGGCAGTGCTCTGCCACTATGTTTCATAGGGATTGTAGCAAGCTTTACACACATCATTGTTCATCATCTTCCTCCTCATCCTTTCAGCAGAACAGTGCTAGCACACAATGCCAGGTCATTCACAGGTCATGTCAATCACAGGATATTCTTTGTATCACTGGTTTCTGTAAGAAACATAACAGTGTCAATTTGTTGAAAAACTCAGTAATGTCATTTTCGGCATGTAGCAACCGCATCTACCCTGCCACCGTGTTTTATAGGGATTGTGTCTTTTATTAAACTGACATTTATGCCACTGCTTAGTCATTAATTTTAGACAGCCAGTTCGTTGCAGCCTTTGGCCAAAATTGGTGAAAATTAGTGAAGAAATCATTATTAAAATAGACTGTACATGAGTCTATATGAATGTTGATGCTATGAATAGTAATGTAGGAATAAAAACAGCTCAAAATCACACGATTTTACCTATTTTTCACATTTTTTTATTAAATCCAGATCCAAAACCAAAAGTAAAACCAATACAAATGAGGCAAACCAAAACAGAAAAATAGTTTTAGAACCAAAACCAAAACTCGAAGGTCTACACACATCTCTAGTTATTTGTATAACAGAGTCAGTCTGCAAAAAGATTAAAATATTCATTAATCTTGCATTTGTAAAGGATCTACAAACACTGTGCCCAGCTCTGCTATCAGGGTTTCTCCCTGTGTCCTGATGACCTGCATCTGAAGACCCTTGACTTGTGAATTGTCTACAAGTACAATTTAATTTCAAACATTAATATCTCACACTTCACATCTCATAGTAGATTACTTGCCGAAGTGCGTTATGTTAGTGCATCTTTTTTCTGAGTCCTGTATAGTCACCAGCCACAGGGGTCCATTCCCTAAAGTACTATCTGTGCAAGGTTTTTGCTGCATTCATTACATGTGACACCTGATTGGATGGCCATGTGAAATCATGCCTCTCATCTATAAATGTCCTGTGTTTGCAGTACTGTAGCATGGGAAATGGTCTTTGCCTTCTGCTTCTATTGCTGTTACAGTGGGTAACCAAATGGTGACAGGGGATTGTTCTCAAGTGGAAACCCATTTAAATTTAGATGGTTGGTCAGTACCGTAGGAGAGTTGGACCTTGTCATGACACATATAGGGTCTATCATTGCTAGCCCTGACCCTCCTAGTGCAGCAAAAACAGCTGCAACAACCTGTAATTTGTATAAATCTCTTATTGGATGTAGATGAAAGCATATTTGGAGACAAGTTTTGTTTGAGACTCTTTTATGAATTATTTTTGGTTTGGAAGACCGGGTCATCTAAAAATATATTTCATTATTTTTGCTATTTGACAGTTTGTATTAAAATGATTTTTCACAAAAATATTGCAACTCAGTTTTTTTGTTTTAAATAATTTCTTTATATCACATTGTCCCAGGTTGTAGCAGTTGAAGTTGATCTAAGAATTATTTTTCTGAGGTACAATTTCTATGTATCCTCAACCTATCTCTATAAGGAATATTGAGGATATATAGCTGATGGTGGCAAATATTTTGGACACGTGAAGAATTTATGTTTGTTTCTTTAAAATGAGTCGATGTTCTTATTTGATCATTCGAAATTGGGATATGTAGGTCAAATTTTAATAACTTTGCATTTGCAGTGTTCTTTATTAAGTAAGTAATAAATAAGAAGATATTGGGGAAATTCTCATCCTATACCATTTAAATATGATTGATGTATTTCCTCCACAGAATAATCTGTGAAGGAGGCAGATCACTCTTTATGAGGGGGCAAATCCAGTCCCCATGGTCATCCCACATATCTGACTGTAATAAACAACTTTTTTTAAAAAAAAATAATCGTGTTAAAAGAAAGGAGTGATAAGTTGTTAATGTTGTTTTGATAAATTACTTTGATTTATATAAACATATACTGATTGAATATCCAAGTTTTGTAGAATTATTATATATTTAAAGATTGGACATCAATTGTTACTATTTAAAATGTGAGTGGTCAGACTAATTAACAAAGTACCATCAATAGGGACATAATATTTTTTAATCACAATGCAATAACATTGAAGTAAAAACATTTGTCAGACTGTCTACTTTTTAAAAAATATTTTTGGTTTATAGTATCGGATGGGAACATCATTCTCCCCACCAGTATAATTCCTGTGTCTAGAAATTTGTTTAACAATTTTATAGCTGTAAACCTTTTAATTATACTGTGAAATATACCCTTTATAAAATGACTTGTTACTAAGTTTCAGTATGCTACATCATCACTTATAAATTGCCAGCATGAGTTTGTCATATATGTTTGTGCCAATATGTCAGATAAATATTTATAAAATGAAATGACTATTGAAACTTCAGCAGAATAAGAAATATGCAAAATACCAAAAGGATGACCACACATTTAATACATCTTTTAGCACATTTTGATTCTCACCCAACATACCCAACATATTTCAAATGTATGGAAATTGAATAGAACTCTTAATAAAAGGTTTCATTTCGTTTGTTCATCCCTGTTGTATTTGTGTATGTCAGATCTGGAAACAAGTCGAGAGGATTCACATCTCCACTCTCTGAAATCAAAGACGTGAACTTCTATGTTTGCTTTTTCAAATTACATTGCATTATGGGGGAAATTCAATTCCCCCCAGATTAACGCAGTATTTATCCTACTAACGTTATTACGGTAAATTTAACCCGGCAAAAAGCCGGCGTTGAAACTACTGTAATAACTGCAGGCCACGTTACTTTTTACAGTAACGCGACCAATTGAATTCTCCCATATATGTGTTATTTTATTTGAAGCAAGGTTGAGTGTGCTAATTATCATAAGAAATGTTTATGTGATTCGAGTTTTGTGTATGCTCTCACCTAACTTGCAGATAAGGGGGCCAGATAGAGGATAGAAAGTGGGATATGACCCATTTTTGTTTAAGTATTCATATACATTGTATTGCTACCTTAGGATATTGCTCTGACAAGTGTCCACTGATCATCATCATCATCACCATTTATTTATATACCACCACTGATTCCGCAGCGCTGTACAGAGAACTCACTCACATCAGTCCGTGCCCCATTGGGGCTTACAGTCTAAATTCCCAAACACACACACACACACAGACAGACACAGACTAGGGTTAATTTTGTTAGCAGCCAATTAACCTACCAGTATGTTTTTGGAGTGTGGGAGGAAACCGGAGCACCCGGAGGAAACCCACGCAAACACGAGGAGAACATACAAGCTCCACACAGATAAGACCATGGTCGGAAATTAAACTCATGACCCCAGTGCTGTGAGGCAGAAGTGCTCTAAGGGTGGTTTCTTCACATTAATGATAAAACATTAAAAAATAAAGTGTATTTTTAATAATTTTTTTCATTAAATATATTTATTAGAATGTTTACTGTACATAAAAGATGTGTTTACAGCTGTTCCTGATTTTGGCACACCCTGATTGTACATTGACTACAGGCATCCACCCATTCCAACCCTGTCCACTCCCTCGAAATCATAGGCTGTAGTAGGTGTCCTTTGTGGTTGAAGATTAATTGAACATTGCTGCATTATGTAATTGTGTGGATCATATGCCCAAAATTGCTGTTTACTTCCCTTAATGATATTGTAGAAGAGGAAAGAAAGAAAGTTATGTTGTAGGTGCACTGACACTTTCTGATGATCGTGTTTGATTATAGATGTAAAATATAACTTTTATTAAGTGTTGGTTAAAATTGAGAGAAATATAGGTTAAAATGAATAAAAATACTCGCTATCTGTATATATAATCACTATTGATATTGGGACTTATGCTGGTAGGAATTATAGTAGCGCTGTGGTAATTGTTTTAGCAGATATACTTATTGCTCATGGCCACTCCTAGCTAACATTTTCCTAGTATTAAGTTAGGCTATAGTGTTGCCAATCAATGCCAAATTAAGTAATTTATAGGTATGATCTATTAGCCTTCAAGGTAATAAGTTACTAGGTGATACGGGGAGTGGATTGCTAACTACCTAAAGAATACCACCGAACTAACTCTGGGTATATCGGGGTATTATAGCAGCTGTCAGTATGAGAGATATCAGGTAGACAGACAGCGAGGACGCCGACGCGCGTTTCGCTAAGGTCTGCTTTGTCCATTTTGCCTTGGACAAAGCAGACCTTAGCGAAACGCTTTTAACCTATATTTCACTCAATTTTAACCAACACTTAATAAAAGTTATATTTTACATCTATAATCAAACACGATCATCAGAAAGTGTCAGGGCACCTACAACATAACTTTCTTTCTTTTCTGTTCTACAATATTAGCATTTAAAGTTAAGGTGGCACCCCCAGGTTGATATTCATATAAGATAACGTACTCATTGGGGTTACACTTTCAGATGACAAACTAGTGCGATAGAACCTCTTTCTTCTCAGTCCTAATACTTCCCTTAATGAGTCAGGCACTCTATGTGTAACTAACTTTTCCCCCCCAAGTGTCAATGTACCATTTCTCTGGGAACCTAAGTGTTGGCGTGTTATTGTTCTGCTTCCCCAAGTTTCATAGCACCATTGTTCTGGTACTCTAAGAGCCCGTGTTCATTTTTCTGGGACCCCCATGTATCGGTGTGTGTCACTGCTGTTGGTCAATAAGGCTTAATGTGCGATTTTTGCAAGACCAAAAATGGGAGGTTTTCAATATAATGTATTCCATATCTGACAAACAGGGAACAATAAAAATGCATTCTAGGAAATCAATTAACCCACATATTTTGCAATTAAATTGAGTACACTGTCGGATAAAATTCTGAAAGCCAATCTACCATCCCATGGTAACTCTAGTTTGAGTGGTTCCTTATGAGAAATAATGTATGAAACATAGACTTTATCTTTTTCAGTGTATTTTATAAACATATCACAAATGTTAGAGCAGTGAGATGCTTTTTTTCCATTTAAAGGATTAAAGGTTTGAGTACCATTGAATGATAGTTCTTTTAGTCAGTTATTACAGTTCATTTAAGTTATCACCCAAATTCATCCAGTGGAAGGCCCAGAACAGGCTCCCTGTGTCAAAATTCTTCCCCTCTGGGCCTCAACCCGCTAGTATGTCTTCTGGGATCCAATGTTACCCCTCTGTGAAGTTTTTGTCCAAATCCATCCAGTGGAAGGCTCAGAACAGGCTCCCCGGGTCAAAGTTCTGCCCAGCGTGCAATATTTGTCGCTTTCTCACTTTGTGGTCTAATAGCTTACCTTTTCAACACTAAATAACTATGTACGATTTGGCAGCCTTACTTTGAGAACTGTGGAAGATATTCGCAAACAAACTCCTTTTTATATATATATATATATATATATATATATATATATATAATAGAGAGAGAGAGAGAGAGAGAGAGATCTATTTGCCTCAAATATGTCCATATATATCATCATTGATTGACTGGATATTGTAACAGAAACAAATGTATATCTATTTGTCTACAGTAAAGACCTTTGTTTTGTGTCTATAGTGTGAGCTGTTTTTATTTTTCTCTGTGTGTGATGGTTTTCTATATGTGCTTTTTATGCTACGCTATTGCTGTCTGTATTTTCCTCAACCAATTTCCATGAAAAAATGTTAAATGTTATTTTGAATGTCTTATCAATATTTATACATTTCCTACATTGTTTTAACCCTTTTCCAAGAACATACCTTAAGAGGATCTGGGCTTCAGCTGCTCATACACCTTTCTTGATTTTAGCCTTCACAACCTCCACCTTGTACCCAGCTGTTTTCAGTAAATAACACACTCCACCAATCTTAAAAGTGTGCTGCTCCTCTCTGTATAAACAGATCAGACATAAATGTTGAAATCCCTCTCTTATCTATTACGTGATAAATACATTTTAATCCCTAAAGTAAAAAACTGATCTGAGAGTTGATAGAGCGTTTAAGGCTCCCATTTTAATTATAGATCTCCAGACGTACAGTGATTGTCTGAGTAGCTCCAATGAATTAATAATATAAGTTTGAAAGTTATACCTTCGATGCAGTTTGGGTGAAACTTCTGGAAATTCTACCCATGCAGATACCAGAATTGAATGTAGTGATGTCTATATGTAGATGTTTTGTGTCGTTAAATTGTGGATGAAAAGTGCTAAAGCCTAACTCCAGTCTTAAGTAACGACAAGTTATTGGTCTGTGTGTTTAGCGTTGCCAACTCATCCCTTTAAATTGGACCTATCACATGCACACACTGAAGGCAGACATTTTGTTAGCTGACCTATTGTTATGCAATAAAAAGCGTATCAATTCAGTGGTAACCAATATCTCTTGAATGTAAGACAGTCCTCTTCAATATTAGTCTGGCAGTGATATCACTGGCTCCTAGTGTATGGAGAGGCCTGCTATCTAATGAGTCATGATTGGTCCAAATCAGCCAGCCACAGAACCTGTATAAATTGTCTGTCTCCTGCATTAGAGAAATTAGTTGACAAACCCTTGTGGGTTAGATGTTGAAACTTCCCTGACTTCCACATCTCCACTTCATAGCCACCTTTCTGCATTGCCATATGTACTCCATCTTGCTTCAAGAATTGTGGGAGAGTTCCTGAGGATATATTAAATGTGATGGGCCTCACCCTGGCCAGTTCTATGATCCAGCTCACTCTTCCCATCCTGGCTGATCACATGACCCAGTTCACCCAATAGCACGGGCATTATATTAGAATTCTCACTCCTCACAAAATCCTTTTAGATTCTCTTTCTCCAGCAGTGAGGGGGATTTCAGAGCAACCAGTTCTGTGCGCCGCGTTCCGGCATCTAGGGCAGCTGGGCGCTTGCGCAGGTTCAATATAATTATAGCCCAGCTGGGCTAAGTATTCCCTGCTGTGCAGGGCACTGTTCATTGGCCCCCTGCATGTTTATAAGGCAGCAAAGGGACAAGCCCTTCCTGCCAGTTATAGTTCCTGCTCCAGTGCTGTAGCCTGCTCTCTCTCTGTACCTGCTTATCCTTGAACCTGTTTTCTATTGCCGACCCTTGCCTGAATATTTGACCACGATTGTCTGCCTGTGCCCCTTGACTTATTGCCTGGACTCTGACGCTGCCATTTGCCTGTGACCTCGGCTTGTCTACTGGATACTCTGTTTGCTGCCGGCCCTCGACCCTTGCTTGGACATCACTCTGCTGGTTGCTCCTATACTCTATCGCTGGGTTCTCCCCAGTCAGTGCACAACTCACGACCCTCTGTTGTCTGCGGCCAAGTCTGTCCCCACCACTAGGGGCTCTAGTGGACACCAGGCTTCAGAGCAGACTCCGGATGTTGATGTACTGGCTGGAGGGGTTCCTAACATTATAACCGGCCCAAAAAATATACACTAGGAGTGAGTGAATTGTATTGTATTCGGTTCTATGGAACCAAGCCCGGCGCAAGTGTTGGCAGGATAAATCCAGACCTTGTCCCAAATGGTTCAAGAACTGTCTCAGCGGCAGACCGCCCAAAAACAGGCATCAAGAGCCTCGCAAGCCGCTCAGCCTTCTGTGGTAGAACCGAAAATGAATTTGCCAGATCGCTTCTCTGGGGACCGCAGACTCTTCCGCAACTTCCCAGAAAGCTGCAAGCTTTATTTCAAATTGAGACTACGCTCATCCGGATCACCACAACAAAGAGAGGGGATAGTGATTTCCCTGTTACAAGGGGACCCTCAATCTTGGGCTTTCAGCTTGGATTCCAATAGTCCCCAATTACAATCTGTGGACGCATTCTTTTCTGCTCTTGGTTTGATTTATGACGACCCGGACCGAGTGGCTTCTGCAGAAGCGCAGCTGCAATCTTTAGTACAAGGACAGCGGTCCGCGGAGGAATATTGCTCCAATTTTAGATGTTGGGCCTCAGATTGCGAATGGAATGACCCAGCTCTCCGTAGTCAGTTCCGGCTGGGGCTCTCAGAACAAATTAAAGATTCCCTTGTCCAGTATCCCACTGTGGGATCTCTCGAGGAGCTCATGCAATTAGCCATTCGGATCGACAGAAGATTTCAAGAAAGGAAAGCTGAGAAAGAAAATCCTTCATCCTATTCTCCTATTCCTTCCCAAACTTCACCCACTGACCAAGTTCGAGCCTATGCAGCTGGGAGCATATCCACTGTCATCTGAGGAACGTACCCGGAGGCGTACTTTGGGTCTCTGCTTGTACTGTGGAGAGAAGGGCCATCTGCTCCGTTTCTGCACCGTTAAACCGGGAAAAGACCAGGCCAAGTGAACATGGAGAGTGTCCACTTAGGCCTACAAGTCATCTCTCCTAAAAATTCCCTGCTTGTACCTGCTCTGCTCACTTTTAACGGACGGGATATTTCCGTTCCAGGCTTTCTGGACAGTGGAGCTGCCGGAAACTTTTTGGACTTGGCCCTCGCCCGGTCCTTGGGTTTCTCAGCCGTTCCTCTGGAATCCGTCATCACTGTTTATGGTTTGGATTGGAATCGCCTAGATAAGGGTGAAATACATCATCGCTCACCTACTCTGCAGTTAAAGTTGGGAGCCCTTCACTCCGAGACCATCTCTCTGTATCTAATTAATTGCCCTTCGGTTCCTTTAATTCTGGGCCACCCCTGGCTTGTTCTTCACAATCCTTGTATCGACTGGACCAAGGTGAGATCATCAAGTGGGGTCCTCGATGTCCTTCCTCATGCTTGTTTCTACCACTCAGAATTACTCCGATCTGCCCTGAACAGTTGCCTTTTCCTTACCGTGAATTCTCTGACGTTTTCTCTAAGAAAGAAGCAGATATTCTTCCTCCTCACCGGGAGTACGATTGTGCTATTGACCTTGTCCCTGGTTCCAGGTTGCCCAAGGGAAGATTATATGCTTTATCTATTCCAGAGACCCAAGTCATGGAATTGTATGTAACGGAGAACCTACATAAAGGCTTTATTCGGCCTTCCAAATCTCCCACCGAAGCAGGCTTCTTCTTTGTGGCTAAAAAAGATGGTGGGCTTAGGCCTTGTATCGATTACAGAGGGTTAAATAAAATAACCATTAAAAATACTTATCCTTTGCCACTTATCTCAGCCATCTTCGATCAACTAAAAGGAGATAAAATTTATTCCAAAATTGACCTGCGGGGGGCCTACAATCTGATACGTATCCGAAGTGGCGACGAATGGAAGACCGCCTTTAATACTCAAATGGGCCATTATGAATACCTCGTTATGCCCTTCGCCCTCAGCAACGCTCCAGCTGTTTTTCAAGACTTAATCAACGATGTCCTTCGCAAATTCTTGGGTTCCTTCGTAGTGGTCTATTTAGATGACTGTCACTCACCGGAGTGTGAGTGCCTCCACTCTGGTACGTGGTTCTCCATCTTTCCCGCTTACACCTGTGTTGAACCACGACCGTCTGCCATCCTGTCGCACTGCGCATGCGCAGGTCCCTTTAACAACTACACCTGACCACTAATGTGATTGATGGATCAATCACCTCACCCTACTTAGGGCACCTGCAGCCTTAGGTAGGGGCCTGATCTTGGAGTCTCATTCCCAGTGGTTCTCTATAGGTGTCTGCAGTTTCCAAGCTGCTTCCAGCTCTACTCGTGTCTGCAGTTTCCAAGCTGCTTCCTGCTCTACTCGTGTCTGCAGTTTCCAAGCTGCCTACAGCTCTACTCGTGTCTGCAGTTTCCAAGCTGCTTCCAGCTCTACTCGTGTCTGCAGTTTCCAAGCTGCTTCCAGCTCTACTGGTGTCTGCAGTTTCCAAGCTGCTTCCAGCTTTACTCATCAGCGGTTCCCATACCCGCTACAGCATTACTACTCAGCTGATCGTCTGCAGTTTCCAAGCTGCTTCCTGCTCTACTCACCGGCGGTTCCCATACCCGCTACAGCGTGTCTACTCAGCTGATCGTCTACAGTTTCCAAGCTGTTCCCTGCTCTACTCAACGGCGGTTCCCATACCCGCTACAGCGTGTCTACTCAGCTGATCGCTTCTTCAGCTTCCCAGCTGATTCCTGCTCTACTTGGTATGCATAACCACTATTGACTATTATTGTTTACTTGCATACCTATTGAACTATACGTGACTACTGCACTAAGGTACAGTTACCTATGATAGACTGTCTATGCTACATTGCCTGTTTACCCGGACAAGCTTCTCACTCAGCTGCGGTATGCTCTCATCATATTGACTTTGTTGTTACTTGCATATCCGCGCTTACCCGCTTCTCCACGCTGCAGAGCCAGCTACTATATTGACAGACTATTCATTGTACTTACCTACTTGTGTTGTACAAAACTCCTTTCTACTCGCGCTGTTTCCACACAGCTACAGTTTGCCGTTTCCACACCACTCTCCTGCACCTGGACAAGTCCTCATTCCTCCTCACAGCAGTGGTACAACTTGCTACACGCAGACCACTGACTTCCCTGCTACCTACCAGCACCTGGACAAGTCCTCCTATCACAGCAGTGGTACAACTTGCCATACGCAGACCACTGACTCTCCTGCTACCTACCTACACCAGGACATTCCTCATCACAGCGGTGGTACAACTTGCTATACGCAGACCACCGACTACCCCTCTACCTACCTGCACCAGTACAACTCTTCCCATCACAGCGGTGGTACAACTTGCTATACGCAGACCACCGACTACTCTACTACCTACCTGCACCAGGACAACCTCCTCATCACTACAGTGGTACAACTTGCTGTACGCAGACCACTGACTCCTCCACGAGCTACCTTCACCTACTCACGTCCTCTCATCTCGTCTGAAGCTGTATCGCTTCTTCTCTGCAGTTCCAAGTCGCTGACCTTCCACCATCAACAGCTGCAAGTCATTGACTTCATAAGACATTCTCTACTTTCCTGCTGTTATCATCATTCCAATCATTCACCTAACTGCCCTGAGGTCCGTGGTCAACACCGCCCCTCTGTCAGTTATAACATCAGGTGAAACTCGGGTATAAACTCCTAGTGCCCGTGACAATGACATATTGATTTATTCCAGCTCATTAGAACAACACCGGGAACATGTTCGACAAGCGCTTGTAAAGCTCTGTCATCATCATCTGTATGCTAAACTAGAAAAGTGTGACTTCGAAGTCTCCAAGGTCACTTTTCTAGGATATGTCATTTCTCCTAAAGGCTTCGCCATGGACCCCACAAAAGTACAGGCTACTCACGAATGGGTACAACCCTCTAATTTAAAGGCCATCCAAAGATTCCTGGGATTCGCTAATTATTACAGGAAGCTCATCAGTGCTTTTTCTATCCTGATTACAAGTGGAGCCAATCAAAGCTACTCTTGTGATGTTGCCAGGGAGACCTGGCCAGAACCGAGTTCAGTGTGAACCCGGTCAAACCGGGAATTTTCTGGGGTGGGAGGCTCTGTCACCCGGCAATATCCCGTGTATGCCTTTCACTAGAGATGCTCAGGCTCGGTTCCCCGATAACCGAACACACCCAAACTTAGGGGATCCGAGTACCGAGCGGTAATGTCGCGCGCCCTCGGAATCGAAAAACGAGGCAAAACGTCATTGTTATGTCAGCGGATCTCATATCTCGCGAGTTTTGGATTCCTTTTTAAGATCCAAAATAACGAGAGGGTGGGAGGACGGGCGGACCCCCATTTTTCTTTTCTGCCACTGCTGTGTGCCCATGTTTCCTAGATGTGCTAGGAACTGCCGTGTGTTTGTGTCATTGCTCTGTCACTTACCATCCAGGCTGCTCACTGCAGTATTTGTCCGGAAGTGTATGAAAATAATATTGTGACCTGTGAGGTGGTCAAAATTGACTGCAAATGACTTGAAATTAGTGTTATTGAGGTTAATAATAATGTAGGAACAAAAAAAAGAACAAAAATATGTGATTTTAGCATATTTTAGTTTTTTTCCTGAAAAATACAAAACCAAAACACACAAGAGTGATTTTACCAAAACCAAAACCAAAACACGAAGCTAATCCAGATCCAAAACCAAAACCACTTCACGAGGGTCAGTGAGCATCTCTAATGTGTAGTTTGTAATTTTGTAAAGCACTGTACACATTTGTGATACAAGAACTGTACATACATCCTGCATTCACTGGTCATTAATTCCATCATCATGAGACGCTATTGAAACACTTACTTGGTTACATTGCAAATCCAGAGTCTCAAAATAATGTCACGGTGTGCAATTGTGATGATCTATTTCAAATATAACTCTTGTCTTCAGAAGACACTTTGTGGAAAGCTGTAGTAATAAAATAGCTGTCAACGTCCACGTTCTTTATAAGTTCCAACATTTTATACATTAAAAGGTGAAATAAATGCAGGGCAGAGATAGCACTAGGTCAAGAGAACTGACTCATAAAAAACAATTTAGCAAATAAACAGCTTTACCCTTATCGATAAAAAAGCGTATTAGTAAAGTTAAATTTCTTAATTACTCAAAAAAAGCAACGTATTTGCCAAAATAATACTGTCAGTGATCCAATTACTCTAAATTTATCATTGTTTTATTAACATTTAAGTGTTAATATAATTATATTGTATGCAATAAATTAATAGTATAAAAATTATGGTCAAACAAGACAAACTTTTTATCATTTACAAAAAAATAAAGCTTCATATCAGTTCTAAAAAACTAAAATTATTCCCTAACTTGTTCGCTTTTAAACTATTTTTAATTTTACCTTGAGTGGAAATTATTGCTTAGACCAAACTTTTTATTTGTTTATTATTTTGTATGTTTAAAATATTGGGGGCAGATTTAAGCAGATTTTTGACACTTCTACTCACATACATTTTTGTAGTAAAAAGAAAAATATGGGTAGGTAGGATGGATGCTATTAGGGACCACTTAGCAAACCTTCTATGATAAAATTGTTCTCTTTTATATTATGTAATAAAACTACTCTCTGCTCCCTGGAGTAGATGACGGAACTTAATGTTAGAAGCTTTAATGCTCCCGACTCAATTACGCGGTATGTCTCTGGGCTTGTATGGCAAATTATTATGTATTCCCCATTACCCATTAATCAACTTTTTTTAGATTGATACAATTTTTACTTTCAATGCATTTTATTATTGCTTACACTAAGACTGATTTATAAATCTTAAAATTGGTAGCCCTGTAGCATTATTACTATTCTGTGACACTGTTTGCCTATCTTTCAGGAAAGCTTGTTTTTTTTTTATGGGATCTCCCTTGGTTTAGCAATTGCAGTGTTGCAAAATGTTGCATCTAATTGGCTTAACTGGGTGGATCAGAGCATTACTTCCTAAATGAAAACTAGATGATGTCACGATAATGACTTTGAGGATGCCGCTGACTGTTATTGACATTACTAGACAGGGAGGTGCGGAATCTAACGCACCCACGGTATTCACCAGGGTGCAAGGAGGTATGGGTTTGGCTGCGTGAGTTACGCAGCTTGCGGTTCTTCCAGCTAGTTAGTGCAGCGGGAGTGAGTAGGAATGGTTGTACGGTCCGGGTTGGGTGCCAATCGATAGCGCAGTATACAAGGGTGATCCAGAATGAAGGTCAGAAGCAAGCCGGAGGTCGGTAACCAGATAATAAATGGAGCCAAATAGTAGAGAAGCATCTCATTGCCTAGCAACAGGACGGGAGACAGTCTGCGCTTGCACGCCCGGCGGACCGAGAAGTACGTCCTGTTGCTAGACAACAGAACGGGAGCAGTTCAGAGAGACAGGTGTCCGTCCCCAGCACCTATGCACAGTGTGGGGACGGCGCCTGACAGATGAACTATTTCTTCTCCTGATGCACCCACACCCAAAACTGAGATTTCATGTTGCAGGACAAAATATTTAAAGGAGCATAAAGGAGTGGAGATGATACATTTAGTAGTTGTTGTCCCATGCAAAACAATCCGATTTTTGCACAAATTTGGAGCTGGCAGAGATCGGTTGTAGGCCTAAACTTTCTGTGGCTTCACCCCACTATAATTTTTGCTATTATGTTCCAAAGGTTCGTAAATCTCTGCTCCACCCTTCTGGATGATAGTAATAGTTAGGATAGTAGCTTTACCCTTTCATGCATAAAACTGTTACAATATTCCTTAAACACCTAAAAAAATGGAATGGCAAGAAGAATATACATGGGTTACTATTGGAGTACAGTCCTATTAATTGAACACAAAAAGGTATTTCAACTTGTAACTCTTTTTATTTTTTTCATACCCACCATTTAATGCAGAAGAATGTGAGATATTTTTTGTTTTTTCATAATTTGGCTGTTTAAGTTTGTAGATACTTTTCATCTCCATATATGTGGAACTGCTATTGGGGCAATTATTGCACCCAGGTTCGTTAATCTGCTTATGGGCTGCTGGGTACAAAAATATCTATTCAATAATCCTATGTTTTCAAACAGTACAATGATGACAAACAACAGAGTGATGCCAATCTAATAATTTGGAACAGTACCTAAGACACGTTAAGTCATTTCATAAATGTATTGCTAATAATCATTACAATATTTGTTAGATTCTTCTAAAACTAACAAACAGGATTTCTTTGGCCTGATTTTGGAAGGTAATCCAGGTTGAGAAGTCAACTATTGTGAAGAAAAAAATATGAATGTGATAAAAATCAATGAGGAATAATGGATCCCATACTGAGCACGTCTACCCAAATAAACAGATATTATACTCTGGATAGCAAAGAGTTTGAGATATATGCTAGCCTCCAGTATGTTAAGAAGTACACAAAAAATGGAGACATCCATCTGTGGGAAAGAAAAATTAGCTTAACCATTGTAATATATATTGTATATATTGCAATATATGCACATTTATTAGTTCTAACAAAAGAAAGAACGATTCTAGTATTTCTAATATTCTTTAAAATTAAACATTTTATGAATTTATGTCATTTATATATTTATTGCAACATACAAGTAGATTCAGATATTTTGTAAAAACTAAACATCAACTTAATCTGTGAATACAAAAACATAAGGACAGCGTTTCAACCCAACACTTTTACAGCACCATAATTCTGACCTTAAGTTTTTTTTAAATTTAAATAAATAGAACTTGTTACAACAGGAGAGAGGGGAGGGGACATCCAGGAAAATAAAGATACCAAAGATAAATATTCTGGATTTATAAATGAATAGACTATCTTTCCTAATGGTCTGGATGATAGTTATTTAATATTAGTCAAGTACAATTCATAAATGATCACTTATGTCATTTTGTTAGAACGACTCTACTTCTTATATGTATTTTACGTTATATACATTTGAGGCCTATTTCCATTGAAATCATGTGAACATATCATTATCGTCGATTATTAGTAAGCAATCACAAAGCTTGGACAGTCAGCGGTATAAATCATACAAAATACAAATCACACGTAAAACAGAATAATTACATTTGAGGTTGATGGAGGCGCGAGGGTAGATAGGGTCCTGCTCGCGAGAGTTTATAGACTATAAGAAGAGGGAAAAACTTAGACATTAGGACGTAGAGGAACAAGGGACGGTAGATGATAGAACATACAGGAGTATCAGGTGAGGACAGTATGGGTGCTAGTTTAGATATGAGATTTGAGAGGGCACTTGAAAGACTGAAGGATGAGGTTATAAGACAGCACAATGACTGAAGGCATGGAGAGGCGCTAAGGGAGGAGTCAAGAAGGACACCAAGGCTGCGGGCTAGGGTAACAGGGGAGCATGCAGTGTTTTCAACAGTGACTAGACTACAGGAGGGGTAATGGCATTTTTATTTCACTTCCCCTTTCAGTCTTTATTTGAATCATAGATCCAGTTGGGCTATTACTTGAATATTATTACCCCCTTCTGGTACAGGTTGTATTAACCCAATATCCTTAGAATGCACAATGGTGAAATGTCGAAGTAAACTATAAGGTAGGAGTCACGTTTTTAATATTATGCACATTCCTGGATCCTAATCTTTAGCTTTCTTTTTGTTTTACCCACCATAAGTTAGACCACAGCTGCTATTAACTACACTACAAATTTTGACCTCCAGGTGATATAACTTTTTCTAAGTGTCAGGTTTATTTTAACGACAGTTAAAATAAGTATTGAAACATTTATCAAATATGGGGATACAGAAAACAAGATAAAGGAAGGAGGAAAAACACACAAATTGATGGAGGTACAAAGCAGGGTGTCAATACACTAATAAAATCACTACAATCAAATCATGTCCTAAAAATAAAAATAAAAATGAGGCAACCTATAGAAGAAAATTTGAGGGCAGACCAAATCCAGTTGAGGCTTAATCAAGAGAGGGTTGGGGTGGAATAGAGAGAGAGGTCAATGAGAGGCCTATGATAAAAGCAGCGAGAGATCATTCTGAGCAGGTGATCCAATTCATTAAAGGTGAAGAGGCAGTAGTGTAGTAGGGAACTCCCAGCATTTCCATCCCAATGCTGGACTGAACATTAGAGATAATTTTACTGAGAGATGGAGGGAGTGAGCGTTTTCACTGCTGGGCAATGGCTGCCCTTGTAGCTGTCAAAATATGTCACACAACTTATCTATCCCTATGGGGGAGCTGAGGGGGTATATGGTGTAGAAGTGCCAGTCCAGGGGTGGGGACAACCGAGATGTTAAGCACTTTACTGGCTAAAGTGAAAAAATGTATTCCACAAATTCTATAAAACAGGACAAAGCCAGAAGATATAAAATTGCAACCTGCCATATGACAATCTCTCCCTGAGGGTCAGTTTTGTGATAATATGTTTTGAGATCTATTAATTTACAAATATTGCAGCGTTGGCACAAAAAGCAGCCTTTTTTGGATTTGGTTAGCCAATTGGAAGAGGAACTACAAACACACCTGAAGTGTTATTTTAATCAAACTAGGGGCCCTTACAGATTTCAGGTTGTTGGCCTTAATGTACTGATGGCTTCTGCAGTAAAGAGGGACATATCATATCTTTCTACAAAATAATACAATGCTTCCTCAACCTTATTGAAATTAAAATTACATTGAGTTACAAATATCTAGTGGCTGTGGATTCAGTTTCAATATTCAATTCAGTAGCCTACTTATTTTTGTAAACTAATAAGGAGGATCTGTAAGCTAAAGAAGACTTTTCAAATGCCTTTTTGCATCAATTCCTGATTATCTGTTTTCAGGAAATATTTTCATTAGAACATTTGATTGTTGTAGAAAAGTAGAATCTAAACTGCAATACTGTTGAAGGCATATGAAGTGCGAGTATGGG
Source organism: Mixophyes fleayi (assembly GCF_038048845.1). NCBI lineage: Eukaryota > Metazoa > Chordata > Amphibia > Anura > Limnodynastidae > Mixophyes > Mixophyes fleayi. The sequence goes on from NC_134413.1 coordinate 70,436,065, forward strand.
ACTTTGGGTTTCTAAAAAAGACAAGAAGAGGAAAAGAAGTGTATGTGGGGGCATTCTAAACTTTGGGTTTCTACCATGAAAGATGACAACTGGATGACAACATAAAGTCATTAGCTATTTATTATAGTCTGTATCAAGTAGCAAGTCTAGGTAATTTTATATGTAAAAGATGAATTCCAATCATTTGAATTATGAACTCCTAAACGTCCTTTTCTGTCTCATCCCATATATGTCATTGATATAGCATTTATAATATTGTATTGCAATGTTAGCATAAGTAGGGGTACATTTTGTCCCCATTGCTGTCCCACAGGGTTTGAAGATAAAATGTATGGCTAAACATAAAATAATTATGAATTAAAATAAACTGTATTCTCATAGAATTTGTGTGATATTTACATCAAGTTTACAAACAGTGAAAAGAAAATGATTGACAGTAGCTAGTTATGTATAAGCAGTGATGGACGTATACAGGGCCTATACATTAATAGTGACCCAGTTAAAATTTGCCCTGCCATGCAAAACCCTCAAATTATTGTAGAAGTATACTCTTTAGTATAAGATTGTAAATTTGTTACATAAAGTTGCAGACTTATATAAATGTAATATGAATGATAAGTTTTATAGATTTTAAGGATATGATAATATATTGAAGTCCTTTAATTTTTGTTTTTTAAATAATCAAATGCATCATTAGTAATAATGTTATCCTGTCTAGCTCTCTTTAAAAGCTGTTATAATTCTATTCCCAAATCTTCACTCAAATCTGTATTTAATTTACTATAGGTGTCTCTGTCTCCTATGATCTTTTCAGCTTCTTTTAAATAATTATTATAGTTTTCGGCAGATTTGATCACAAGAGACTTTTTTTGGCTAAGGGTTTGTAGGGCTTACTATTCAATACCAGTAAGTTTAGGCATGAGTTTTTTTTACATTTAATTTCCTAAAATCATTTTTTTCTGAATCAACAAAACATATCAACATAACTTTCCCCTTGGCTCAACTTTAGGTGGTAAACTACACTGTGATTTCACTGGTTGTCCAAATTATTTAGAACAGATATTTTTTTTTTAAGAAATGTCTCTGCCGGGTAAGGGAACGTGTGCATTTATTTAGCGCGACAAACAGTTCAAACTTATTCATATAACTAGCTGGCGCAAAATATAACCCTTTACTTAATAATTTGTTTTATTTTGTTGTGAGAGTCTTACATGGAATGTTGAAAACTACTGTTACTCAGTAGTCGATGGTGGATTTTTTTCTGGTGGGGATTTTATTCTTGTGTGTAATAATTCAATGTTTCGGGTATCATAGGTTGGTTGTGGCCATTCTCTAGAAAATGAGAACAAGATTCCATCCTCAGGGATGGTGATCACAGTACAGAGTATCTATTGTATGTAGGTGTTTCTTAATCAGGAAGAGATTGATGCATTCTTCTGTTTCATGTGGGTTCTATTCTGATTTTTTGTCCTCTGTAGTGTGCTTTTTCAAAGTGGACCATGTCAGCTTACTTAAGTCCTTTGAGATGGTGACTTATGTTTATATGCAATAGATTTAGATGGTACATTAAAACCTGGATATAGTGCGATTACTGGGGTAACTCAAATGGTTACACATGTCCTGATAATAAGTTGGTGGAAATTGTCTATCCCAAATTTTGTTTTTTGCTCCTGTCCAGGCTATCTCTTTGAAATTGCCTTTGTTTAATTGATACTACTTCCACCTTCTTTTTTAAATGTCTTCATTATGAAAAAAAAACCAAGTACAAACAGAAACCAGACACAAATCATAGGGTATCATAGGGTATGTAAAGATAATGAAAGAAGACCAAAAGGATAGTAAGGTGTCAATCCAATTAGAACTATAGCATGAAAAACAGGAAACCAGAAACGTGTGAACAGACAAAAAATAAAGTTCCTTCTCATAATATCATCATTACTTTCATTTTGTAGGATGGGGAGGGAAGGAGGGGGATGGAGGATCGACTTGTTTCCATGTCTTGGTAATTAGACTTCAAACAGCCGCCAGAATATGGGTTTCCAATCTTGCAGAGTACATGTCATCATCACTGAGTGGATACAGAGGAGAAACGTTCAGGGGTCCTTGTAAACATTCCATCTCGTTATTTATTTAATTTAGATTTTATTTCATTTAGTTGGACATCATAGTATACTTGAAATTGGATAGGGTTTTTTTTCCCTAAAAGATTCCCAATCTGTTTCATATTGTTAAAGTTCTTTTTATCTTTCAAATATGATTAACCTAACTAAATGGGATGAGCAGTCACCCAAAATTTTGTACCAATCTTTCACTGAATGATCATTGATAGAGCTAAATATGGGTCACTTCAAGATTACAGAGAAGAAATAAAATGTTGGTTAATACCAGCTGCTTGCAAAATAAATTCTCTATATGTATACAAAACAAAAAGTATTTGTCAGCACTTATCCTTAACACTGCATATGTTTGTATCTAGCAAAATGAAAACTTGAGGTATTGGTTCATATTGTGATCAACACATTTAAGCCTGCATCCCAGAGCCAAGGGCACCTCATTATGTGCAGGTCCTACACTGACCAATATGTTTCAAACACCTGCAGTGTTTGAAACTGCAGTTAGCATCAGATGCATTCGCTTCCAATATTTTGAAACCACAGTAGAAATAAGCCATCGCTCGGTTAATCCCATGTTATACATGGCACCAGTTGCTTGCAATAAAAATGCCCTATATGTATACATATCTCCAATTCATTAATCATAAGTGTAATTAATCAAGCAAGTCATCAGAGATATACAGCGAAACATTTTATTAACTTGCCAAAATGTGTAGAAATCAGTGCAGTACAATAAACCTTTTTTTTATATTCAGTGTTCCAGACAATACTGATTGGCCAAAACAAGAGAACATACTATGCTTCCAATGCCATGACTATGGCACACTTGGCTCAATTACCTGTGCCATTTTTTTTTTATATCAATCCCAATTAAGATCTTGGCTACAACAATGCCTTATAAACATTTACTTTTCAGACTCTTAGTGCCAAAAATATGTATCAGTGATAGACCTTAATATTCATTGTCTTTTTAATGGACACTTTGACATCGTTATTCCTTATACTGTATATAATGGGATTTAGCATTGGAGTCACCACTGTATATAGGATAGTTATCACTCTGTCCTGTTCTGGAGAAAAAGCATATCGGGGGCGTAAATGCATTAACATGATGGTGCCGTAGAAGAGAGAAACCACTATTAGATGGGAAGCGCAAGTGGAGACGACTTTCCGCTGCTCTTTGGTGGAGCGGATTTTTAGTATGTTCAAGGTGATGCTGAGATAGGACATTAGTATCAACAGGAAAGAGCCAAGAACAATTATCCCAACAGAGATGTACTTTGCAAGCTCGTTGAACCAAGTATCTCTACAAGACAGATGGAGGAGCGGAGGCATCTCACAGAAAAAGTGGCTGATGACGTTGGACTTGCAGAAAGGCAACTGGAAGGTCAATAATGTCAAAATAAATGAGTTTAGAAAACTCACAGTCCAGCATCCTGCAACAAGACATAAGCACAGTTTTTTATCCATGATGGCTGAGTACCGTAAAGGTTTACATATAGCGGTGTACCGATCGTAAGCCATGACAGCCAATATTAAGCATTCTGAGCCCCCCAAAGCTAAATGGAAGTACAACTGGGCTGCACATCCAAAGAAAGATATACTTCTGTCACCAGAAAGGGTGTTTAGCACAATTTTGGGTACTACAGTCGTTGAAAAGCAAATATCAATGAGTGAGAGGTTACTCAAGAAAAAGTACATTGGAGTCTGAAGTCGGGGGTTCAGACTCACCACAACGATCAGTAGAAAGTTTCCTATGAATGTAATCGTGTACATCAGAAAGAATAGCAGAGAGAAGATGACCTGTAGACAAGGGACGTTAGAAAGCCCGAGAAGAATGAATTGTTTCACAAATGTTTGGTTTGAAGTTTCCATGCCATTCCTAAAAGTAGTAAAGCAAAAAAATAATAATAAACAAAAAAAAGTAACTAAAAATATTAACTCTACAAAATAATCTATTTTTAGCTATTTCTCATGTCACAGTCACCAAATCTGCGTGGCATATTTCTTAACGATAAAGCACAGAAACAGTGATTGGGTGTTAGTCCACAATTTTCAGTTTTGGGTGAAATTGGACATTAAAATATTACTCAAGTGTGTAAAGAGAAGCTAGTTGTCAGCTTCTAGAGTTTAAGAAGTGTTGCATACCATAAGCTTACTTAAAAACTACAGATTAACATGAATATTTATATATAACTGATCTGGTTCATATTAGCAGATCATAGCTTTAGTTTGTTAATCTAATGATATTCTTAATTTCATTCATTCCTAAAGGAGCCATTAAGTCTTCCACTTTTTCCGACATGAAATGACCGTGTGTGAAATGAGTTCTCTGCAAGTACAATAAGAACAGATATGAATACAGCAATGAATAGACTTATATATTATGCCATAGATACAGGATTTTCACTCCCAGAAGAATGGCTCATTTAAACTATTGGACACACTACTGAGAACATTGCTTTGGCAACATTAGATCCCAACCCAATTAAAACATACTAGTCTTTGGAGAGATTCTGAACACAGGTAAAACATATATCATTTTAAGATCTAAAATGAATACTAACCTTAAAGATTTTGTTTTACATTGCACCAATCGCTTATACACAACAAAGGCAGCCATTTTATCGGCTGAGCCAATATTCATAAGAGTATACCCTCATGTCTATTACACAAGACACTACAGGATACGTTGACTACCTATGTAGAATATAAATTTGCAAAAGAGCATAATAAAGGCAGTAAAACTAAAATCAAAAGTTTTTACATACATTATAAGATTATAAGGGTGTGCACCGGGCACTTTTAGTGTTTTGGGTTCTGATTAGCTTGAGGTTTTGGGTTCTGATTTGTTTTGCCAAAACACCTGACGAAAGGTTTTGGTTCTGATTTAGGGTTTTGGGTTCTGATTTTTTTTTTAAAAAAGCATAAAAAGTGCTAAAATCTAGTTTTTTGTTTGTTTTTCACTCCTACGCTATAATTAACCTCAATAACATTCAATAACAATCATTTCCACTAATTTCCAGTCTATTCTGAACACTTCACAATATGGTTTTTAGTCCAAAACGTTGCACCGAGGTAGCTTTCTGGACTGTGTAGTGGAGTGGGCCCGGTACCCAATTTGGTACCGGGGCCACAATACCTCCGCCTTCAAATGGTCTCAATTCCACTGCACAGCTGCCTGCTCCTACATCCTCTGCAGCATATACAGGGTGTAGTTCGAGCGTGTCAATACCTCTTGTTTTAGACGATGACAGGTCATTTTGATTAATTTTGGATTTGGCAGCAACAGTCAACGTTTTTTAATATCTGATACGCCTCTATCTGGACTGCGTAGTGGAGTGACCCCGGTACCCAATTTGGTACCGGGGCCACAATACCTCCTCCAACCATGGTACAGACCATTCATCATTGAGATCCCTTCAAGTATGTTAAAGACAGACAGGGTCGAAGTGTTATTTGTTGACTTTGGGAACAAAAAAACTGTCCCTGTTGCAAATCTTCGTGCAATGAAGAGTGACTTTTCATTTAAAGGCTCAAGCTTTCAAGTGTAGTGTTTATAAGTTATATTATACTTTTGGTTTAATTTGTTTTAATTTTGTTTTACTTTGTGCTCATGGCAAACGACTGTTGAACGGTCACATAATGCCAAAAAAAGAGTTGCAAGATGGAATTGTCCTTGGGCCCTCCCGCCCACCCTTATGTTGTTGAAATAGGACATGCACACTTTAACAAACCAATCATTTCAGCGACAGGGCCTACCAAACAACTGTGGCTGAAATGATTGGTTTGTTTGGGCCCCCACACCAAATAAGCTATTCATCTCTCCCTGTACAAACTAAACAGGCTCTACTGAGGCAAGATGTCGTCCTCATCCTCATCCTCTGATTCCTCTCCCCCTTCAGTGTGTACTTCCTCCTCCTCACACATTATCAATTCGTCCCCGCTGGACTCCACAACCACGGGTCCCTCTGTACTATCTGGAGGGCAGTGCTGTACTTCATTGAGGAATTGATAATTCATTTTAATGAACATCATTTTTTCAACATTCTGCGGAAGAAACCTCCTTCGCCGCTCACTGACCAGGTTCCCCGCTGCACTAAAAACTCTTTCCGAGTACACACTGGAGGAGGGACAACTCAGGTAAAATAGAGCCAGTTTGTACAGGGGCTTCCAAACTGCCTTTTTTTCCTGCCAGTAACAATATGGACTGTCTGACATGCCTATTTGGATGGTGTTAGAAAAATAATCTTCCACCATTTTTTCTATTGTGACAGCATCCAATGCAGCGACACTAGACATGTCTGCAATGGTTGGCAGGTCCTTCAGTCCGGACAAGATGTTGTCTGCATCCCCGCTAGCGGGTCTTTTAGGAAAATTGAGTTTTTTCCTCGCAGCCACAGTTGTGGAAGAATATGAAGGTGGAGCTGTTGGCATGTCACGGTCCTCTTCAGAGGACAATTTCCTGACCAGCAGGTCTTTGCACCTCTGTAGACTTGTGTCCGCCGGAAACAGAGACACAACATACGCTTTAAACCGAGGATCGAGCACGGTGGCCAGAATGTATTCCTCTGACTTTAAAAGAGTGACCACCCTCGGATCCTGGCAAAGCATACGAAGGGCTTCATCCACAAGAACTACATGCTTGGTGGAATCGCAATGGTTTACCAGCTCCTCCCTCACTTTCTCCAGCTGCTTCTGCAACAGCCTGATCAGGGGAATCACCTGACTCAAGCTGGCAGTGTCGGAACTGACTTCTCGTGTGGCAAGTTCAAACGGCTGGAGAACCTTGCACAACACGGAAATCAGTCTCCACTGCGCTAGACTCAGGCGTTGCTCGAGTCTGCGGTAGGCACTGGCAGAATGCCGAAAGTGTCCAGCAATTTTGCGGGCCACCGCAAGCATCTCCTGCACACCCCTGTCACTCTTGAGGTAATGCTGCACCACCAAATTAACGGTGTGGGCAAAACATGGGACGTGCTGGAAATTGCCCATATGCAATGCCCGCACAATGTTACTGGCGTTGTCTGACACCACAAATCCCCTGGAGAGTCTAAGTGGGGTAAGCCACTCCGAGATTATTTCCCTCAGTTTTTCTAAGAGGTTGTCAGCGTTGTGTCTCTTACTAAAACCTGTGATACACAACGTTGCCTGCCTTGGCACGAGCAGCCGTTGTGGAGATGCTGCTACTGATGCAGCTGCTGCTGTTGCTGCGGAAGGCAATGCATCTACCCAGTGGGCTGTCACAGTCATATAGTTCTTAGTTTGCCCTGAACCACTTGTCCACATGTCCGTGGTTAAGTGGACAGTGGGTACAACCGCATTTTTCAGAGCACTGAGGACACTTGTTCTTACTTCTCTGTACATCTTTGGTATCGCCTGCCTAGTGAAGTGGAATCTCAACGGGATTTGGTACCGGGGACACAATACCTCCAACAACCGTCTAAATCCCACTCCACTGATGGCGGACACTGGACGCACATCTAACACCAACATTGCTGTTATTGACGCAGTTATCCGCTTTGCCATAGGATGACTAGTGTCGTACTTGGTGCTCATGGCAAATGACTGTTGGACGGTCGATTGTTTGGTGAAAGACGTAGCGGTCTTACGACTTCCCCTCTGGCAAGATGACTGACTACCAGCAGCAACAGCAGCAGTGGCAGTAATAGGCGTACCGCTGCAGGATTCCTCGGATGAATCCCGTATTGAAGAGGACTCAGTCTGGCTGGTGACATGGCCTGCAGGACTAAATCTGATGGAGATCGTGGAGGAAGTTGACGAGGAGGGTGTTGGTGGTGTGTATCCAACAGGACCAAGGGATTTAGGTGTCCCTGGACTGATGACGGTCCTAGCCCCAGTTCCTGAACTAACCACTGAACTATGAAGGTTATTCAGGTGACGTATAAGGGAGGATGTCCCTAGGTGGCCAAGATCCTTACCCCTGCTTATTTGAGCTTTACATAAGCAACATATGGCCATACATTTGTTATCCGGATTGGGGTAGAAATAAATCCAGACAGAAGAGGTGCATTTTTTGGTCTTCTGACCAGGCATGACGATGGGCTTTTTCATCCCATGGACATCCACTTTTTTCCCCCCCGGTGCCTCATTTAAAATAACCACATCAGCATCCTCCTCATCAAGTTCCTCCACAACGCCAGCTACATCAATAGCCTCCTTGACACCTTGATTATCCAAATTTGTAACTGGAATGTGGGTGATCCTTCCAGCATTAGCAGAGGGTGTGCTGCAAATGGTGGATGGAGTCACCTCTTCCCGTACAGTGATGGGAAGGTCAGGCTTCGCAACCACCAACACCCTTGGACTCGCCTTGGGGATTTGTGATATCATCTGTTTAGAAGGCAGAGTTGTTTGCTGTGTTGTTGCTGACAGCATAACTCTTTTAAATTTTTTGGAGGGGGGGGAGGAGGAGGGCTTAGATCCTTGGGTGAAGCTGAACCACTAGTCCTGAACACGGGCCAGGGCCTAAGCCGTTCCTTGCCACTCCGTGTCGTAAAGGGCATATTGGCAAGTTTACGTTTCTCCTCAGATGTTTTCAATTTTCTTATTTTACTAATTGTAGTGAACTTTTGCTTTTTGGATTTTACATGCCCTCTACTAGGAGATTGGGCATCGGCCTTGGCAGACGACGTTGATGGCATTTCATCGTCTATGTCATGACTAGTGGCAGCAGCTTCAGCATTAGGAGGAAGTGGGTCTTGGTCTTTCCCTACTTTATCCCCCAAATTTTGGTACTCCATTATATGCAGCACACGTTGTATTACAGTACTATTTTTTAAATACTGCAAGAACACTGAACAATTTTTAATAGATTGCAGTATTAATGTTTATGGACTGCAATAATTTTTTTTAGACTTTTTAGAATATTTTTTTATATTTTTTTAAAAGGATTTTTGTCGAATTATAATTTTTTGGGAAGATTTTTTAATACTTTTAAAATAAAGATGCACTTAGCAAAACAAAGCACAGGACAAAAGCACCGCTGGACTCAGCAAGGACAGAGCACTGGACTGATGCACCACTGGACTCAGCAAGGACAGAGCACTGGACTGATGCACCACTGGACTCAGCAAGGATAGAGCACTGGACTGATGCACCACTGGATTCAGCAAGGACAAAGCACTGGACTGATGCACCACTGAACTCAGCAAGGCAGAGCACTGGACTGATGCACCACTGGACTCAGCAAGGACAGAGCACTGGACTGATGCACCACTGGACTCAGCAAGGACAGAGCACTGGACTGATGCACCACTGGACTCAGCAAGGACTTTTTTTTATTTATTTTTTATATTATTTTAAAAGGATTTTTGTAGAATTTTTCTTTTTTTTTTCTTTTTATGGAAGAATTTTTAATACTTTTGAAATAAATATGCACTTAGCAGAACAAAGCACAGGACAAAATGTACCGCTGGACTCAGCAAGGACAGAGCACTGGACTAATGCACCACTGAACTCAGCAAGGAAAAGAGCACTGGACTGGTGCACCACTGGACTCAGCAAGGACAGAGCACTGGACTGATGCACCACTGAACTCAGCAAGGACAGAGCACTGGACTGATGCACCACTGGACTCAGCAATGACTTTTTTGATTTTTTTTAAAGGATTTTTGTAGAATTTTTCTTTTTTTTTCTTTTTATGGAAGAATTTTTAATACTTTTAAAATAAATATGCACTTAGCAGAACAAAGCACAGGACAAAAGCACCGCTGGACTCAGCAAGGACAGAGCACTGGACTGATGCACCACTGGACTCAGCAGGACAGAGCACTGGCAAAAGCACCACTGGACTCAGCAGGACAGAGCACAGCACAGCACGAAAAATAGCAGGACAGAGGACCACCTAACACACCCTCCCTCTTCCCTGATCAATGCCCGAGTGAAGATGGCGGCGGCAAGCGGGGAATTTAAAGGTTCCGAGTATCGCGAGATCCGACAGCGGGATTATGACTCAGAGCCTCGTTTTAAGTTTCGGAATTGGCCGGACAGTGCTCGGATCTGACTCGGATCCGCATTGTTCGGGGGGGCTCGGATTCCAGGAATCCGAGTCCGCTCATCCTTAATTGATTAGGATGTTTCTCTTATCTACAGAACATAAAATAAATGTTTACAGTTTCTCTTGTTTACAAACACATGTTATAGCATGCATTCAACTGTCATCACTAGTACTCAGGATTTAGACTAGCCCTGTAGCTAGAACAAGAGATACATCAGAAAAAAACAAGTAACATTGCCAAGCATAGAGCATAATTAGGACTTGGCTGTGCACGCTTGAGTTTGGCACGTCCCTACTGTAAATTGACTACGGCCAAATGCCGCTGCTCTGTTCACTCCGCGAAATCATATGCTGCAGTAAGAGTCCTTGCATTTTAAGATGTAGCAGGAAGGGCTGTGTTTGCTGGTGTATGTTATGGTTCTGGGCATACGCAGAGAGATTTTGTGCACAATACGCTCAAAATAGATAGGTGCCCTGATAAATCAAGTCCAAAATGTGTATGGCTATCCATGGCTAATTTGGCAAGTTGTAGATAGACCTAAACAAAAGGAACTGTAAAATGAAGATCAATCCAGTCAGACCTTGTAAAATATATGTGATCATTTCCTATAGCAGTATGTGAGTTAAATATGAGTTAATTTTAGGGTAATATCAAACAGTAAAAGCCACCGAAAATCTTTGGTGGACTCATTGATATATCAGGAAATTGTGTAGCTATTATAATTATAATGTCATAGATGCCATAAAGACGTCTGTGTTGAGTTTGGCTTATTAACTTTAGTCTTTTATTAAGAGGAGGCTTAAATACAAGATATAGGGGTAAATGTATCAAGCTGAGAGTTTTCAGGCGAGTTTGAAAAGTGGAGATGTTGCCAATAGCAACCAATCAGATTCTAGCTGTCATTTTGTAGAATGTACTAAATAAATGATAGCTAGAATCTGATTGGTTTTTCAAACCCGCCGGAAAACTCTCAGTTTGATACATTTACCCCATAGTATTCATCATCATCATCATTTATGTGTAGGAGTTTGTATGTTCACCACGTGTTTGCTCCGGTTTCCTCCCACACTCCCAAAATATACTGGTACGTTAATTGGCTGCTAACAAATTGACCCTAGTCTGTGTGTGTGTGTGTGTGTTAGGGAATTTGGACTGTAAGCCCCAATGGGGGCAGGGACTGATGTGAGTGAGTTCTCTGTACAGCGCTGCAGAATTAGTGGCGCTATATAAATAAATGGTAATAATGATATTTATATATAAAGACCTTATATTGTTAAGTCGTCAATACAAACTTAATATTTTGTGAGGCACAGGTATACACCTTTCAAGCCAAAGGGGCACACAATCTGTTGGTTTCAGTCACTTAGCACTGATCCGCAGATTATCTTGACAACAAAGTCACAAATAGTGCTCTATTTTCCAATATAACCATTACGCAAGCCAAGTGTTTAAGAACCCAGGATAATCGACACACGCTATCCCTAGAAACAAGTTGCAGGAATTATAATCATAACACTGGGTACCATCCTTTCTAAGAGACTTCAAAGCCATCACCAACCTACTAATACAACACAACATCAAATATTAGATATGCACACCCAAATCCCCCACCATGGCCCAAACCCTTCTCCCTATTTCAGCTCAGTTTGAGCAGTATAGCAAAACATACCATTCTAGTCAGTAAATCATAACATAGCAGTGCCCCCATCACTTGACCTGTTGGGGTGGCACCAAACCAGATATCCGACATAAAAAAAAATGATATCATGCACACACAATTAAAGTATAGACCAGTGATGGGCACCAGGTGGCCTTCCGACCCTTTACCTGCAGCCAGCAACTGTTTTATTGTCAGAATTGTTTATTATAGCGGGTAACACTTGTGTAAAATGTCTGCTGATATGTTACTACAGATAGGGGTCTCTTTCTTTCATTAAATATATTGTTTTACGTTATCTCTGAGATTAAGGGTAAAGTGTGGTCCTTTTCAAGGTTAGTGGGCAAAACCATGTGGTCCCCAAAGTGTATAAGATTTCCCATTACTGCTATAGACCCTATATCTTTAGCTACACTATAGTAAATCACAGCTATATAGTATGCAACCATATAGGAGAAATCAATGACTATATATTTTACGATATACTTCTATGGGTGCCTTAACTGCCTGAAAAGATCATGGGGGTGAATCATAAAAAGTATATACTTTTTTTTTTATTCAATTTTTGTCAAAGAGAAACGGTACAGCATATGGTATGATAATACAACTCATAACAGTGTTAACAACAAGAGTTTATATTACAGGTAGGGTATAGAACTCGGAACCACCACAGAAGGAACAGTCCTCAAGTGTAGTCACAAGTGGGTAGACAAGTGTCGATAGTATAATGGTTATGAGATATCCGGAGTACCATGAAGGGAAAACAGAGAGGGGGAGAGGAAGAGGAAATATCTGACGTTGAAAACAGAGAGGAGGATAGTGGGGGGGAGAGGAGGGTGTGTTGGTAGAGGGAAGAACAGAGAAGAAGGAAGGGAAAACAGGTCCTAGCGAGACTCAGCTCTAAAATTTACTGAAATATCTATTTTTTCATTTTTTAAGAAGAGGAATGTGTAGCGGGGAAGTAATCCTGCCACCTATGCCATGTGGAGAGAAATTTGTAAGGGTGATCATTAACTATATTAGTCATGTGTTCTAGGTTATATGTATACCAAACACTCTGAATTAGTTCAGTAAGAGAAGGGCTCTCTGGTTGTTTCCATTTCCTGGCTATTAAGCATCTGGCTGCGGTCAGAATATGGCCCGGAAGTAACCACATTATTTTGTGGGTGTCAGGAGGTAGTCGAGGGAGGAGAAAGTAAGATAGATGGAATGGGCGTCTTAGACTAGTTATTTTATAAATAAGGTCAGCCACCTCCTTCCAGAAAGGGATGATTTTTGGACAGCTCCACCAAATATGGGACAGGGAGCCTTGATGGCCACAGTTACGCCAGCAGAGGTCAGAGGCTGTTGGATAGATTGTTTTCAGTTTGGATGGGACTAAATACCAGTGGAATAAGAGTTTGTAAGAATTTTCTTTTATCTGTGTACAGATAGAGGATTTGGTATTTGCCTCGCGAATCTCCGTCCATTTCTCTGGGTCCAAGGTCTCAACCATCTCCTTCTCCCAGCGAGGCTCATGAGCCTCTTTGTCAGGCAAATTGTTACTCATTAGTAGAGAATAGAAAGTGGATATTAAGTATTTAGATGACATTTTGTTTTTACAGAAGGTTTCTAGGGGAGAGGGATTGTGAGGAACACGAGGGTCTATTACGGTAGAGAAAATGTGCCGAATTTGTAGGTATTGGTAAAACACGGAGGTCGATAGGTGAAAGCGCTCACGGAGATCAGCAAAGTTCAGAAAAAATCCCATTGAGACTATGTCAGAGAGAAACAAAATATTCTGTTTTGTCCATTGGGAAAGAGATTTTGGATTGATACCTGGGGAGAAAGAAGGGTTATGCCACAGTGGAAACATCTGTTTAGGAGTAGCCAAAAGTTTGAAAGTGCGGGTACAATATTTCCATATTTCTAAAGAGTATGTCGGGGAAGAGTGTGAAGAGGGGGAAGGTCTTTAGGGTCTAGCCAAAATAAGATACTGGGGGATAGCATCTGAAGGAGGTCCGCTTCCGTGTCGACCCAAAGCCTGGTCCGCGGAAGGGAACGAGAGAGAACTGCTTGGGTGAGGTGAGACACCAAGTAGTATTTATGGAGGCAGGGAAGCCCCAAAACACAGTTACGAGCATGACGAAAGAGAACTTTGAGGTGAACTCTTGAATGCCGGCCGGACCATACAAAATGTGAGATGCTTGCCTGGAGGTCTTTGAGAAAAAGTGATGGGACAAGTACAGGTAGGGTCTGGAAGAGATACAGGATCCTTAGCAGACTATTCATCTTAACTGAGGCCACTCTACCAATCCAAGAAATATACTTCGGGGACCAGGATTTAAGATCACGCTTCAGGGCGGTTACTTGTGGGGGAAAGTTGGCAGTGAAAAGACGATCATAGGTTTTGGTAAGATTAACCCCTAGGTGCTTAATGTGATGTGGCTGCCAATGAAATTTGAAGGTGTCTTGCAAGTGTATTTGAACGTTCAAAGGGAGATTGAGGGATAGGGCCTCAGTCTTATCAGAGTTGATTTTAAAGTTCAAAAGGAGACCATATTCGTTAATTTCAGCTAAAACAGATGGAACAGAGACATAAGGGTTTGTAAGGGTGAGAAGCACGTCGTCTGCATACAGGGCTAGTTTGGATGATCTTAAGCCTGTGGATATACCAGAGATGTTGGGGTTGAGGCGAATTCTGGAGGCAAGAGGTTCCATCATTAGAGCAAAGAGGAGGGGAGAGAGGGGGCATCCCTGTCTGGTGCCATTCCGAATTGGGAACGCCGCTGAAGCACATCCATTGGCCAGAACTGTTGCTGAGGGGTTGAAATAGAGGGAAGCAATTCCATTAAGGGGCCTTGAATGTTCGCTACTTTGAGGACCTCACGCATGAAGGGCCATGAAACCCGGTCAAAGACTTTTTTAGCGTTAAGCGCGAGCACCAGAGCTGGAGTTTTAAGTTTATTTAAAGCATGGATCAAGTTGATGATTTTCCTAGTATTATCGGCCGCTTGGCGGTTGGGAATGAACCCCACCTGGTCAGGGTCGACCAAGGAGGGGATCACCCCGGCCAAGCGATTTGCTAGAATCTTTACGAAAAGTTTTAGGTCTATATTTAGCAATGAAATTGGACGATAACTTGAACAACGGCTAGGATCCTTTCCTTCCTTTGGGATGACCACTATGTTAGCTCTGGCGGTGGCGCTGTCAAACTTTTGGCACAAAATAATTGAGTTACAGAGGCCTAGAAGCATGGGTGAGAGGACAGGGAGCAGTTTTTTGTAATATAAGGCTGTAAGACCGTCCGGGCCTGGGGCGGACGTATTTCTCAGGGATTTAACTGTATCTTTCAATTCGTCAGCGGATATTTCCTAAGAGAAAATGATTGCGATTTACTAAACGCGGGGAGACAACATGTATTCAAAAATGTTTTGATTCGAAGTCTGAGGTCTTTGGGGGAGGGGGGGCGGGTCAGCGTGCAAATCATATAATTTGGAGTAGAATGCCTGGAAACGGTTAGCTATCTTCTGAGGGTCAAATATGTTACTGCCAGAGGCATCTTGGATATGGATAATTCTGTTGCGGGTCCGTTTGGCCCAGAAACTACGAGCCAAGAAAGCGTCAGCTTTGTTTACTTTCTTATAGAATCTTTGGCGAAGCCATTTCAGCGTGTTGGCCGCTTTATTAGACAAAAGTTGCTGTAACTGAGCTTTTACAGCCAGGATTTTGAGATAAGTTCTGCGTTTCGGATAACGTTGATGCTTCTTGGTGAGAGAAACAAGCTCCGATTTGAGATCTTGGATGTGTGCTATATGGATTTTTCTCTGGACTGAGGACAATGCTAATTAAGAGGCCTCGGATGGTGGCTTTATGAGCCTCCCATAGAACAGAGTGTGAGATATCTGGGGAGGAGTTGAAGTTCTTGAACTCCTCAATTGCCTGCGACACTTTTTGTAAGTTTTCCGGTTTGGAGACAAGGGTGTCGTGCATACGCCAGGACCAATGGGGGCGGACTGAGGGAAGAATATCAACATCGAGAGAGACCGCTGCATGGTCCGACCAGGTGACTGGAATTATATCCGAAGAGCGCAAGGATGGAGTGGCGGATTTATCTGTGAAAATCATGTCTATGCGGGCATGGACGTTATGAGGGACGGAAAAGTGTGTGTATGCACGAGCAGAAAAATTCAAGACTCGCCAAGAATCATAGAGATCATACAGCTTAATTAGAGAGCAAAGATGGCGAGAGTCTCTAGAGGTCCGCAGAGAGGAGGGAGACGGTGGCGAGCGATCTAGCTTGGCATTCAACATTGGCATTAAAGTTGCCACCCAAAATGGCTGATTGAGAGAGTTTAGCGAAGAAGTCTAAAAAGAAGGATCCCTGTCCCACATTTGGAGCATAGAGAGTCGCTATGGTTATGGGCATTTGGGAAATAGAACCAATCAATATCGTATATCTGCCTTGGTCATCTGTTATTGTGGAATGTACAGTTAATGGAACTGACTGGTGGAATAGGATAGCAGTGACGCTAGTTTTTTCGAGGAGAGGTGGAATAGAATGCATGCGGGAAGGTTCTATTTGTGAGACTTGGGTGCGAGTGTGTGAAATGCGTTTCCTGCAGGAGGACTATGTGAGCCTTAAGGCGCTTTAACTCTTGAAGCGTCATGGAGCATTTCTGCGGGGCATTCAAACCATTAACGTTTAGAGATATTATCGTGATAGTCATGGTGGGTGGGGAAAAGGAAAGCTTGGTGAGACGAGTCTGAAATCCAGACAAAGAGGGGAAAGCAGAAGAGATGTTAGTATGAAAGGCGTGAGAAAGGTAGGAAAGGAACCGGAGATGGGGGTCCTAGGCTCCGGATTAGAACAAGGTGGATGACACATCCTGTGTGTCTGTGGGGTACGAACCAGTCACGAGACTGGCAGATGAAGTGACAGTCAGGGGTTAATGCAAACTAACAAAATTGTTAAGTTAGGAGGGGGGAGAGCATAATGAACCTTGGGGAAGTGATCGTAATCCGAAAGGGCATTTTGAGGGCACTGCCATGTCCAGGGGGAGGTCCCAGGTCTAAATCCAGAGACTCCATCCAGATAATGGCATATCATCAGATATAATATAATATGGGGGAGCAACCAGAAAAATGAACAGTATAACGAAGTAGATTAAAGTTTATGTACAAGTGGGGGTGTCTCCCGCCAGGTTAGTAAACAATGGAGTGTGTCTATGTTTTCAGAGGTCAAGGGACTGTATAGGAGGAATTCTGAAAACAGGGTGGACACCGCAATAGTAACGTGTTTTAAGTCAGCGGTGCCTATAAGAAGAATTAACAGGGCCTCTAGAGTGGTGTACATCTCTAATGGCAGTTATTAGGTAACACTAACCTATCGAGCATAATCTTATCAAAATAGTGTAAATTAGGGAGGACTCAATCTGTGCACATAAACAACAGACTACACCATGGTGAAGAGCCGTTAAGCAGAAATGTTACAGCAGTATGAACATAACATGGAACATCAAACATGAATTATTCGGAACAGTAAGACCAGGGTGCTCTATTTAGGTGGGTCGAAAAAGTATATACTTTTATTACCGTTTTCCTTAGTTAACGAAATAAAAATAAAAGGATTTAGAATCGGGTGGTGGGGGCTCTCGTTGGTGAGCTTACCTTGGACGTCTGCGCTTGACAAGGGTTTGTTAGGGATTGGTGCTGCCGTTACGGATTCTTCGGATGTTCCGTTTGCCGATCTCGTTGTTTGTCTTTTTGTTTTTGCCGTGGGGCAGCCTGTGGAGAGAGAAGAGGGAAGAGGAGAGAAAAGAAGAGAGAGAGGGGGGGGGGGGGAGAGAGAGGGGGGGGTGTGGGGGGGGGGGCAGATATGGCGTGTGGAGAACACAGAATGGGCTGGTACCGTCAATATACACAGGAGGTACCTAGCCCCCACAATATACAGTGCAAATAGGGCTGTAAACAGGGCAAAGAGATTTAGACTTACACCGGCAAAAGAGCTATAAACCACTTCAAGCCCCAAAAGTATATTGACGGTACCAGCCCATTCTGTGTTCTCCACATGCCATATCTGCTTCCCCACACCCTCCCCTCTCTCTCTCCCTCCCCCCTCTCTCTCTTCTTTTCTCTCCTCTTCCCTCTTTTCTCTCCACAGGCTGCGCCACGGCAAAAACAAAAAGATAAAAATAAAAGAATATTTACTTTAAAATGCTACTAATAGAAGGCCCAACAGCAGGGATCAAGAGCCCACTAGTTGTGGTGGCAGATTCCCCTGCAATTTGTATTTCATGTATCACCCCTCTATAATAAATCCTTGACATCCATACATGGAGATGTAGGATAGGGACTCTCTGCACTGTGAAGATGTATCAGTGGAGCTGTGCTTGGTTGCTGCCCTGCAGAGAGTACAGGGGTCCCGGCACTAAGTGGAATGTGAATGAGGTGCAGTGGTGTAATCTGGTGGGATCTACAGGTGGTGTTTTAGGTGTCACTTCTCAATCCTTGTGTGAAGATATTGTTGGGAGATGTTGCTCTCCTTTGGTTCTGTGTGTTCCTGTTCTTAGTTCGGTGGAGTGGTCCTAGAGTGGCTTATTTTTGTTTTTCTTTCAGAGTGAAGTGGTTGTTGGGTATTGGTGCACTTGTTCCGTGGATAACTAATGAACTCCAAAAACATACTAGTAGGTTAATTGGCTGCTATCAAAAATTGACCCTAGTATCTCGGTTTGTCTGTGTGTGCATGTTAGGGAATTTAGACTGTAAGCTCTAATGGGGCAGGGACTGATGTGAAAGAGTTCTCTGTACAGCGCTGCGGAATCAGTGGCACTATATAAATAAATGGTGATGATGATGAAGTAGTTTATCATGTTGGAGAAGCAGATGGGAGAGGAGTCACAGAATGTGGGTGTTATTTTGTATCCCCCCCCCCAAAAAAAGATGGAAATGCTGATGTTTAACTTCTTGTTGTATGTTCTTGTTTCAAGCGGTTATGGCTCTATTGTTCTATAGCCCTTTTGCATTTACGGCACTTATGTCTACTTAAGCTCTTTTTCTCAGTTTACTAGATCTCACTGTCTTTACTATTAGATTGTGTAAATGTTAGATTTTATTTTTACGTAAACGCAGTTTGCTCCGTATACGAACAGAGGGATAACATTGTAACCAACGAAAACATTCAATACAAAATACAATGTGTGAATGAGGTATTATTATTATTAATTTTTATTTATAAGGCGCCACTAGGTGTACGTAGTGCCGTACAGGGACAAACGAAATAACAATATGAGGTCAGACAGCACAGTACAGTAAACAATAAGCACAGTAACTCAGTGAGCTCAAAGCACAGCTAGAGGGCGGAGGTAGGGCACGGATGACAGGGAAACCCCCAGAGGGGAGAGGAGGGAGCAAGAGGGGACGGGGGGAAGAGGGTCCTCGGGGAGGAGGGCTAGGTAGCTGGAGAGCAAAGTTAAAAGTGGTGGAGACAGGAGGAGAGATGACCCTGCTCAAAGGAGCGTACAATCTAAGGGGTGGTGTAGACAGACAGAGAGACATGGGGGAGGGAGGGAGAGAAGGAGGAATGGAGGATAAGGGAAGGGGGATGAAGGGGAAGAGGCAGAAGATAAGGAATGAAGTTAAGTGGGAGACTGGAAGGCTTTAAGAAAAAGGTGGGGTTTTAGAGCCTGTTTGAAACTGGACAGATTAGGGGAAGTTCTGATAGATGGAGGGAGCTTGTTCCAGTGGAGGGGGGCAGTAAATACTTATTATATGGTAAATAAGAACCACATAATATTGGTGTTATATAATCACTCACTACCAATATCTAGCAGGCCAAATAATATATTATGTAGTTTTCCTTTAAGATATAAGGTATTTAGTTATTATAGGACCACAAATGTGTGCATAAAATTCTGTATTTTAGGAGGAAAGAAATGGTTCACACAAGGGGGTGTAATCATATACACAGAAGTACAGCAGACTATCAATAGCTATAGTGCAAACCAGAGCTATTTAATCTCGAGGACTCTTAAGAGAAAGAAAGTGATTGAAATAAAAGCATAATTATAAACTCAAATAACAATATACACTGCAATTTGCTTTAACTGCAGTTGATAAACACATTTTACTAACTTTTTAATATTTCTGGATTTTATTTGGCTGGTTTTAATAACGTTACTCACACACAAAAAATTAAAAGCATTTTCAAGCATACCAATAAAGCAATATTTTTTTTTTTTTAAATAGTATTAGTGCATCTTGATTTGCTTTCATTATTTATATAATGGGCTACATAGTGTGTTATAAATGTACTGTATAATGCAAACAAATGGCGCCAGTTTGCATGACTGTGGGAGGGAATCCTGGGGGTATATTAAGTTTCCGGAAATTTTATGAAAGACAACCTGGTGGGCTTTGTCGTTAATAAAACTGATGTTCTAAAAAAACATGGATAACGCTGATTCATTAATATACCCCCTGGTCTTAGTACGTTGCGAGAGAGCTGTCCCTGCATATTGAGTGTAAGAGGGAGATTGGGAATGTGACAGTAACATAGGCAGTAGACCCTATGCTGTACCTGCGATGGAATGGGGTCTATGCGGTGACAATTACAAACGGGTGGACAAAATATAGCAGAATGGGCAAACATAGATCACGCTGTCCTTGAACTGTGCTTGTATGTGAATGCGTTTATGAATGTGGATCTCATGATTGGTGATGGTTGAGTCTAGTATTTGGCCTGAGGAATAACCACTAGGTTGCTTTCCAGCAGTACACAGTTAGACTGTAACAATTGGGACACACTGGCTGTGCCTGCTGGGGACTGATGGGGTGCTGAAATGTAGGGTGGGAATGGAGGTGCTGGTGTCTTGGGGGGAAATAAGCTAATAGTCTATATCAGGCCTGTCCAACCTGCGGCCCTCCAGGTGTTGTGAAACTACAAGTCCCAGCATGCCCTTCCAGATATCAACTGGTTGTCTACTGGCAAAGCATGCTGGGGCTTGTAGTTTCACAACACCTGGAGGGCCGCAGGTTGGACAGGCCTGGTCTATATGATATGTAAAGAGGTGGAAGGGGGAGGGGGAGTAATGGCTGCGATAAAGGTTTGAAGGGGCTTGATATGTACATTGCAGTAAGAGGGTCTTAAGATGAAGGGGGAAGTCTGGTCTGTGGTCAATGTGGGTGGTGTAGGCAGCTGTGAATGTGGGTAAAGGAATAGATGGCCTTGAAGGGGCGTAGAGAAAATGGGTAAGGGTGACAGAGGTAGCAGGAGGGCACAGAGGTGAAAGGGAACTCTTGTTGGGTGTAGTAGGGGGTAGGGAGCTATTCTCCAGCACTAGACAAGGTATGTGTAGGGGCAGGGAGGGGGTGGTTGGGTAGGAGGTGATAGTAGGGGGGGAGGGGGGTTGTGTGCTAGTCATGGTGTGAGTATGGGGTGTAACTGTAATCTGGGTATTAAGTCTCTCACAGCTCTGCTATTATAATAACCAGCTCTGCTATTACTAACAGCCCTCTGCTGACTGGATCAAGGAGCCCAATGAGGATTATGCAGCAGCTGATGCGAGAGCTCACACCACATGTATGAAAACCTGATTGCCGGCAAATCTGCCCATAAAACTTTGGGTCACACTATGGAGGCCATTCCCGCTGTCCAGGGAGATATCAACTCCGCCTTGTACAGGGTTCGGATGTAACTCGCCAGGTTGTAAGATGGCGTCTGAGGGAGCATGTGACCACGCCCCCTGTGTAGTGGATGTCAGTGGCGGACATATAGCTTTAAGACCGACAGTGTCTGGGAGACTACGAGAAAATGACCGCGCTGCCCTGCACTGGGGACAATACAGTCATAGAAACTCTTTATACCACTGATTAAGCTATTACAAATCATCCTTCTTACGTCTCTACTGGCAAGTGAAATAGACTAGGTGGGAGAGAGGTGAAGGAGTTTTAATTTAGCAATGTAATCACGATTAAAAAAAACATGTTATTATTACTGTATTGTGCAGAGCAGCGCCGGCCATTTTCCCGTTGCCTGCTAGACACAGTATTGGCGTTACATATAGAAACAGTGTAGCTGCACAGGGGGCGTGGTCACACAAGGACTATATCCGGGCCCTGTACAAGGCGGAGGTAATGTTGAACTGTAATAATATATTAGTCACTAGCGGTATCTCCTTTGCTTGAAGTGAACGCTAAAGAAAGATCCTACTCAGATTAGCACATTAATCTATATTAGGTTCACTATGACGCCCCAATCACTATAACTATTCATTTACTACTGGAAGGGAGGCGCTAGGTCAGTGGTGGTCTAACCTGTGACTCTCCAGGTGTTTGTGAAACTACAAGCCCCAGCATGCTTTGCCAGCTATCAGCTAGTTATCTACTGGCAAAGCATGCTGGGGCTTGTAGTTTCACAACACCTGTAGTGTCACAGGTTAGTCATCACTGCGCTAGGTTAATGTGTTTAACATTTAAAAGGGACCAAAAACAAGCTGCTAGTATCCACAGGTTTAAATTGCCACCCCACCCCTACCAAAACTGTAACATTAACAGATTAAAGAACACCTCGCTATAGTTACACGGTTGTATTGGACCGTATTCAACAAACACAATCACATTTACTGTCTAATAAGGCTTAAAAAGCATATAAATCAACAAACGAATAATCCATCTAAGACATTTGTTTCACCATAAACTAAAATAGACATTTACTGACCAAAGATAAAAAAATATATTTAGTTTATTAAAAGAACACATATATATCCCAATACAGCCATTTGTGTGTTGCTCAGTGGATTAATCCACTTATTTATGGAGTGAAGTGGTTGATGAGATTCCTTTAGTTGGCTCTTGGTGTATTAGTTCTATGGATAACTCCTTGTTTGTCCAGCTGAAGAAGCAGATGGGGATGTGACAGAATGTGAGTGGTGTTTTGGATCCCTAAAATAAAGATGGAAGTGGTGATGTTAAAGGTCTCTCTCTAAGGCAGTGGTTCCCAAACTGTGTGCCACGGCTCCCTGGGGTGCCAGAGCGATCTCACAGGGGTGCCGCGGCCAGGGCCGGTGGTAAGCAAAGCGGGGGACTACTTGGTAATTATTTTGGCCTAGGGGTGCCTTGAATAAATTATTGAGACCCTAGGGGTGCCTCGAACTGAGAAAGTTTGGGATCCACTGCTCTAAGGTATTGTTTCAAGTGTTTACAGCCCTTTTTCCCGGAATAGTGGCTGTTACTGTATTTACTATTAGATTGTGTAAAAGTTGATATTGGATGTTTTTATTTTAACAAACACAGATGCCCTACACAGCGGGGGAGCTCAGCCTACAGACAACAGCCTCACCCCACTGGCACTATAGCTGTAGTTCACAATACCTAGCCACACATATATAACCATATAGTCTGCACCCTATTTCCACTACTATTTTATTGTTTTTCCCACTGGTTAGATAGCTACTATTATCCACCTCATTTATACCACACATCATCATCTAATATATATAAGCCTAGCGGCGTGTGTGTGTGTGTGGAAAAAACTATTTTCTCTGAAAGGGCTCATCCAATTGACCTGAAATTTGGTATACTGACATTATTTATTTTTTTTTAAATTCTTTTTTTTATTGAGAAGAAAATTAAACAGCTTTTACAAATATATCTGTTTTACATTGAACGATGCATTAAAGTCATTAATAAACATTGCATATAAAGATACAGTTACACAAATGAGGTGTGTCATTACACCAGTATAAAAAACAAAGTACCATTTAGTATACCATAATACATCATGTAGGGATGGGGGAAAGGTCAAGAGGGATACAGACAGGGAAGGAGGGATAGATCAGAGATGAGAGAGAGGGGAACGGGGGGGGGGGGGGGGGGGGAATCAAAAGGAATGCGTCCCAAAAAGTTCTAAGCTATGCACTCCCACCATATATGCAACGGAGTACCTGGTGCTGACATACATCGCCAACACATGTTTGACATCCCAGGCACCATCTTAGCCAGCAGGTTGGGGCATCTATACCACCTAGTCAAAATTTTATATTGTGTCTCCACCACCCGTTACACTGACCGAGCTTGACTGAGTGCGTAAGAGGATATTTTTCCAATCTTGCTCAGGTATCGTGCAAGCCAGCTCCCTTTCCCATTCTCTAATGAAGGTAGGTTGTTTGTTATAAGCATGTTCAATGAAAATACTGTAAATGAGAGACAAAGTATGGTTAGGATATAATGCAGTGGTACATATAGATTCAAACTGGGTAAGCGACCTCCCCACCGACTCTCGGACCTCCGAAGACCCCAGAAAATGGCGGAGCTGTATATATCGCCAAATCTCTGCATTTGGTAGTTCCCATTTAGCTTGGAGAATGGTGAAGGGTAAGACTCCAGATGCATCCACCAGCTGGCCAGCCCTGCGGAGTCCTGCCCCAATCCAACATCTGAATGTCTGTCTTTCCCTCCTCGACCCTCTCCAATCTGGCTACCGCCCCCTCCACTCTACTGAAACCGCCCTGGCCAAAGTCACCAACGACCTCCTCTCAGCCAAATCCAGGGGTCACTTCTCCATACTCATCCTCCTCGACCTCTCTGCGGCCTTTGACACTGTGGATCACCCCCTCCTTCTGCAAACTCTTCTCTCTCTTGGCCTCTCTGGTTCTGTCCACGACTGTTTCTGCTCTTATCTCGCCAACCGCACCTTCTCTGTCTCCACATCTGGCTCTGCCTCCACCCCCTCCCGGTTGGTGTCCCCCAGGGCTCCGTTCTCGGCCCCCTACTATTCTCGCTCTACACTTCCTCACTCGGGACTCTCATCTCCTCCTACGGTCTTCAGTATCACCTCTATGCTGACGACATTCAGCTCTACGTATCTTCTCCTGATCTCTCTCCCACTCTCCTCTCTCGTGTATCTGACTGCCTCTCTGCCATCTCCTCCTGGATGTCCTCGCGCTTTCTCAAAATTAATATCTCTAAAACTGAACTAATTGTCTTCCCTCCCCCCAGGCTCCCCTCTCACCACAACCTCTCCATCGTGGTTAATAATTCTACCATCTCCTCTGTCACCCAGCTCCGCTGCCTGGGTGTCACCCTTGACTCCTCTCTCTCCTTTGTCCCCCATATCCAATCTCTAGCCCAAACCTGCCGCTTCCAGCTGCGTAACATTGCCCGCATATGGCCCTTCCTCTCACAAGATGCCACCAAAACCATCATACACGCTCTCATCATCTCCCGCCTCGACTACTGCAACCTTCTCCTTACTGGCCCCCCCTCTCCCACCTCGCCCCCCTTCGCTCTGTTCTCAATGCGGCCGCCCGACTCCTCTTTCTCTCATGCCGCTCCTCCTCCGCCTCCCCTCTCTGCCTTGCCCTACACTGGCTCCCCTTCCCCTACAGGATCCTTTTCAAGCTCCTCACCACCACTTACAAAGCCCTCTCCCAGTCTACTGCCCCCTACATCTCCAACCTCCTCACCATTCACACCCCTGCCCGCTCCCTGCGCTCGGCCAATGACCGTCGCCTTTCCTCCACTCTGATCACGTCTTCCCACTCCAGAATCCAAGACTTTTCCCGAGCTGCTCCCCTCCACTGGAACGACCTCCCTCGCTCCATCCGTCTCTCACCCAGTCTGTGCTCCTTCAAACGGGCACTCAAAACTCACCTGTTCCTCAAAGCCTACCAACAATCCACTTAACCCTTACCTCGTTGCACCTTCGCAAACATCCTTCTCTCGTTCTCCCCTCTCTCCACCAGCCCCGCCCTTCTCTCCCTTACTTTAATGGCTCCCTCCTGTACCTGTTTGTCCACCCTCCCTTAGGATGTGAGCTCGTATGAGCAGGGCCCCTCTCCCCTCCTGTCTCCATACCTGTTCTTCTACTCCACCTTCGCTCATATGTCTGGCCGGAGTTCTGAAGTATTGGTACTTTGTGTTTATTGCTGTGTACTATGTCACCCTGTATGGTCTCCTGTTTGTATTATGTACGGCGCTGCGGAAACCTTGTGGCGCCTAACAAATAAATGATAATAATAATAATAATAGTAAGTCCTGGAGGAAACTCTGGATTGTCAAATATCGGGGTCAAAGGCGAGTGTCGTGAGGAAATATGAGGAGCCGCGCGTAATTTGGCCCATCTAGCTAGGGTTGGCGAAACAGTCGGGTGGATTATTTTAGGGAGTGAGTGTAGCCATGATGAGAACTTAAGGGCCTTGCCTGCGACGTAACTCTCTATCTAGACCCACTGCTTGTCCAGTCTCTGCCCTGTCCAGTCCACCACTCTATTTAGTATAGCCGCATCGTAGTATAATGCGAAGTTGGGTAGTTGTAGCCCCCCAGCGTGTTTCCGCATATATAAAATGTCATGTTTAAAACGTGGGCGCCTCCCATTCCATACAAAATCCCTAACTGCTTTATGTAGCGTCTTGAACCAGGAAGTGGGAAGGTGTATGGGTAGAGTTTGGAGCAAGTAGAGAATCCGTGGTAATACATTCATCTTGACCACGTTGACTCTGCCTATCAGAGAAAAGCCTTTTTGACACCAGTTTTTCAGGTCTCTACTAATTGTATTGGTGATGGGGATAAAATTGTCCTCAAAAATCTTTTTGTTGTCCTTATTGATAAACACCCCCAGATATTTAAGTCGTGAGGAATGCCACGTGAATGAGAATGCTGGCTTCAGGCCTTCAACCACTGCCTCGGGCGCAGAGATGTTGAGTGCTACCGATTTTGAATAGTTTATTTTAAAGCCAGACAGCTCGCCAAACTGCTGAAATTCTGACACTAAATTAGGAATTGAAACCACATGGTTAGTGAGGATTGCCAGGAGGTCATCCGCGAAAAGTGCCAATTTAAAGCTTTTGTCTTCTAACCGTAGACCAGAGATATCAGGGTTTGCCCGGATGGATCGAGCCAATGCTTCCATACACAAGATAAAGATCAACGGAGACAGGGGGCATCCCTGTCTGGTACCGTTGGATATTACAATGGGTTCTGATAGTTCCCCGTTAACCCTGACTCTTGCCGTTGGTTTCATATATAAAGCATCGATTCGGGCCATACTCAAAGGGCCTAAACCCAGATGACTAAGGACCCCCCTCATAAATTCCCAGTCCACTCTATCAAACACCTTTTCGGCATCTGTGGATAGTAAAACCGTAGGGATGTTGGCGGTGTGTGCGTATTGTACCAAATTAAGTATCTTAGTGGTATTGTCCCTTGCCTCCCTTCCCGGAACAAACCCCACCTGATCAGAGTGAATGATTTGGGTCAGATATGGTTTTAATCTATTTGCAATCAGTTTAGCGTAAAGTTTAATGTCCCCATTAAGTAGAGAGATGGGTCTATAACTAGCACATGAAGCTGGATCTTTCCCTTCTTTTGGCAATACAGTAATCTGGGCAGCTAGTGTTTGAGGGGAAAAGTGTTTCTGGGCAGAGACAGAGTTAAAGGCCTGCAGCAAAAGAGGTACTAATTGTGTTTTGAAAGTTTTGTAGTAAAGAGTGGTAAAACCGTCCGGCCCCGGGCTCTTCCCTGATGGCGTCGTCTTGATCGCCTCCTCTAGTTCCTCAGTCGTAAAGGGTTCTTCTAACAGTTGTACAGAATCCTCATCTAGCGTGGGAAAATCTATGCGTTCAAGGTATTCTGCTATGCGGGTCTGTTTGGTCGGGAGGCTAGATGTGTTAGGTGTGTCAAACAGATTATAAAGCTTGGTGTAATAGTCCCGAAACGCCCCAGCGATATCAGAAGTGTGAACTAGTGTGGACCCTGCGTCTGTCTTGATCTGGGGAACATATAGTTGAGCTCTCTGTTTGCGCAGAGCACGGGCCAGAAGCTTCCCTGGCTTATCTCCCCACTGATAAAATTGGTTCTGACATCTACGGAGGTCATATTTAATTTTATCTGACATTAGTAGATTTAAGGCCTTCCTGGTTTCTGTCAGTTCTGTCATAACAGAGGGATCCAGGTCTGATTTGTGTTGCATTTCAAGTGTCTTTATTTTTTCTAGGAGCGAGTCCCTATGGGCAATTTTTTCTCGCTTTCTAACCGCACCCATTTGAATAAGTTTACCCCGTATAACGCATTTATGAGCTTCCCATAAGGAAATCTTCGAAATGTCGGGTGTGTCGTTGGTTTGGACATAGTCCGTGATGGCCTCTTCTATCACTGTCTTGTTATGCGCTTCTTGAATTAGGAGTTCGTTTAGCCTCCAGGTGAAAGGTCTCTTAACTGTCTTAGAAATAGAGAGCGTCAGGTACACCGGCGCGTGGTCTGACCATATGATCTGGCCTATAGCTACCTCTGAAATCAGGGGCAAATGGTTATGAGTAAGGAAGAAATAGTCCAGTCTCGAATACGTGTTATGTGGGTGCGAAAAGAAAGTATAGTCACGGTCTGTGAGATGTTTAAGACGCCACGCGTCAACCAGCTGGTGTTCGTGCATAGTACGTCTCACCCTTCGATACAGATTACCGGCCAGTCTAGCGGATCCCGAAGATTAGTCCGTCGGAGGATGTAGAACCCAGTTGAAATCTCCGCCCATTACAGTGATGCCCTTCTTTATCGATTCCACTTTGTCCAGAAGCTTTTCTAGAAATACAGGTTGATTAGAGTTCGGACCATAAATATTAACAAAGGTATACATTTGGGTGGATATCATACATGTCACTGCCAAACCTCTGCCTTCCTGTAATGTATGTGTGTCTATGTCCTGAACAGGCAAACGACTGGACATGAGAATTGCCACTCCCAGGGACTTATTTTCTGCATTATTGCTCATAAAGACATGTGGGAATTGGCGGCTGCTCAACCTAGGAGCAGAACCTTGCTTGAAATGAGTTTCCTGTAAAAAGGCTACGTCAATTTTTTTGGCCATAAGGTCGCGCAATAAACGGGACCGCTTTTCCGGGACATTTAGACCCTTAACGTTAAGGGTAACGCATTTAAGTCTACCCACCATTACCAAGCAGTTCTAGGTATTTACCTGTGTACCACCACAAGGGGAAAGTGTGTATGAACCCATAGGTGAATTGTAGTGGGGGGGAATTGAAGATAGTAGGAATGAGAGGGGAGGGAAGAGGGTCAGGAAGCCATAAACGCTTAGACTGAAGTATCAGTATCAGCAAAGAGCTACTAATCATTGGCAATTTTGTAAGACCGTTCCGGCACACCATATAGGATCGTGATCCAAACATGGTCCGGAATATAGCACTCGGTCTTGGAGCCCTGAGGAGGGCAGTAAACAGCGACAATCAAACAAACATAGATAGATGGTCCGCATCTCGTCCTCAGCAGGGTCCCGGGTATTCTCAGCCCAGGTCCCTATCTTCCAGGGAGGCGTAGGACCTCTGTTACATATATGTACTAACATATTCAATTTTTGTAAAGAGAACAACAAACAACTATGCATGAACACACAGCTAATCGAAAATACTTGAACATTATAATATTGGAAAACATAACACTATAACCTTAGAAATCTATAGAAAAACTTTTAGAACAATATTGATGAGCTAAGCAGATCCATATTGGACACTAGCAGTTGTAAATAGCATATCAGAGATGAAGGGGATAAAGTAGGCAAAGGTAGGATAGGAATATTCTCGCCCAAGGGAAGCTATTCACGGTAGCAGGTCTTTAGTTGGGTCTTATGAGAGGTTCTCCTCCAAAGGGTGAAATCTCGCACTCATTTGTGCGTATTCAAGTGTTCCCTTGTGCCTGCTGATTCAGACGCTTTTGGGGTGACCGCCTGGATCTACTTGGAAATTGGAACCTATCATCGTGTTGGGCCTCCATTACCGGATACAAACGTTGATGGGACTCCTGCCATTCAGCTAGAGTGATTAAAGGAATGTTCAAAGTGGTACAGAAGTCTGGCAAGTCTGGTGGAATCCTGAGGACCGCCAGTTTCCCTTCATGTGTAACTTGCAGTTGGAGCGGGAAGCCCCATCTGTATTTAATCGATTTTTTCCGGAGCTCCTCCGTAAGGGGTTTAAGTAACCTCCGAAATTGTAGGGTTTGCCAAGATAGATCTTGGAATATGTGGATTTCCTGACCGTTGAACTCCACTCCTTGGAGACCCCTTAGCTTGCGGACGATTTCATCCTTCTGTGTGTAATAGTGGAGACGGCATATAACATCTCTAGGCCTTTCCGTTGGGGCCCCCCTTGGGCGTAATGCTCTATGCGCCCTGTCAAATACGATTATATTGTCTGATGGTAATTCTAGGACCTCATTAAACATCTTTGTCAAAGCATCAATAAAGCCCTGTGGGGGGACGTCTTCCGGCAAACCCCGTATCCGCAGATTATTACGGCGACCTCGATTGTCTAGATCGTCCATCTTTTGCTGGAATCCCTGCAAGGCCTTTGCCTGTTCCGCCACCGTCTTTTCTAGAGCTGTAACACGTTCATCACCTTTTTCTTTGTGTTCCTCAAGTGCAACCAATCGATGGCCAAGGTGGGCGATATCTGCTTGCAGTGTGGCCACTTCTTGGTGTACAATCTCTTGTAATTTTGCTTCTAACGCTTCAAAATCTTTTTTAGAGGGTAGCTTTTGCTTAGTTGGGAGGGACTTAAGCATCCGTAAGACTTGTGACAAATCGGGTTGCTCTGTTATCCCAGTCCCCTTCTGGCGACGTGTTTCGTCCTGTCGTGGGTCAGGTGATGTTGATCCAGAAGCAACGGAAGGAGATGCCATTTCTGGTTCTTCCGTGGCCACAAGGGTTTTTAAATATGAGCGAAGGTCAGAACATTGAGGGGTCTCTTGGGATTTTCCTTGATTTTTCTTAGCTGAGTTTTTACGGTCTTTGCCCATCAAGACGATTCTATGTGTGTTCAGCAATTTGTTCAAGGTATAATACTCATTGCAGGTAGTACATAATGTTGAGGTAAGACTGCCGCTATTCACCCCTCCTCATGATTGGTCTAGGCGGCCATCTCGCAGGACGCGATCCGTGGTATGTTTAAAGGAATATTACCATGTGTCCAGTGCGGCCCTATTCTGGCCAAAGAGCCAGCTTCCCAAGGGCAGACTTGGAGAATTTATATACTAGTTGACTTTGTAAACTTAGGTTGAATAATGTAGTGTAGTAGCGAGAGTCTGCCACCGGATGTCAGTGTTGCTACATCAGAAAGACTCAATCCAGGTCTGTTACACGTTAAATCTGAGCAGAAATATTTCCACTGGATGTAGCCTGGTATTTAGCAGGTGATTATTCCTTTCTGTAAGGGTTCTATATTACAGCCCTGCTATCTGTAGGAAGCCAACTTCCCTCCTCCAGGCATCCCAGACATACAAACAGCTTGTACCTTATTTTGGTGTCTCGCGGCGTCAGCGAGGCCAAAGTGTCAGCAGCTGAGGGATCTGTTTTGTGCTGCAACGGGCGTTTGAGTGCTAGTATGCAGGGGGGGGGGGCGGGGCTGCCCCGTTTAATCCAGACCACTGATTGACGTTGGGGACTCCCAGCGGCGCCGCCGCCGCAACCACCCACAATCTCTCCTCCGTACCTCCAGACACAATCCTGTGTGCAGAAGGAGCTCTCCGTCCGCTTGTGGCTGACAGGCTGCCGCGCCCGCTAAGCTGCCCCGCCAAGAGGGATCCTGACAAGCAGGGACGGTTGGATGCCCGCCAAATAGGTAAGCCCCAGATCTGTATATGTATAGACCCGCTGGTGATGTTCAACCTTGGGATGGGGGTGGGGATGTGGTGGAGGCTTCTTGATAGCCACGTGGAGATCTAGGCCGCGCTCCCGACACTCTGCTATATGACAGGTTCACGGGTGTTTGAGGGCTCAAAATGCAGCTTAGGTGTTCCCTGGTGCAGTTCTGCCCGAATATAGTTGGTGAGCGCACCCCCAACTTGAAGTATTGAGGGGTATATTGTATGTTGGAGCAGGAGCTCACTCCTAACACGTCCAGCTCGAATGGCCGCCAAGCCACGCCCCCCATACTGACATTATTTGACAAAAAAATTATAATAGTGAAGTCAGTTAACTTCCATCATCCCCCCTTTCCCCTGTGGGAGGGGTAGTAAAGGCTAAATTTACCAGTTGAGGGCTCAAACTCTTGACTGTGTGGGTATTTATTTACCAGAGCCTGTGTTTGGTCATGGACAATTGTATGTCGCATTTTCACGAGTACGGAGAAGCAGTGATGTGAAAGTGCAGGTTATGAATACTGCCCTTCAAGGAAGACTGATTGAGCACAGCGATAAGGTGTTTAGCAGAAACGTTGTGTATCGAGAGGTTTTAGAACAGTAAGATGATGGAGATTAAGGATGTGGCGATGAAGGATGAGGTGATGGAGAAGAATGATGAGGTGGTGACACGTGGACAAAACCACGTTAAAAAAGGGCGCTTACGTCGGGAAGTAACGCTCTTCCCCTGAGGAGGCCTGGCCTAGCCCCAAATGCATGACAAGAACCTTTTTAACACCTTAAGTAGCTTGATTTGACTAGAATGCATAAGTATCATGCACGGGTTAACTTGTCTATCATCATCATCTATTTCTTTATATAACGCCACTAATTCCGCAGTGCCCTGAACCTCATCAGTTCTGGCCCCAATCAGGTAGAGCTGACTGTGTATAAGTGAAAATAAAAACATCCAACATCAGCATTTAGATAATATAATACTAAAGGTAATAAGAGCTATTAAACCAAGCCAAAGAGCTTAAGTGGACCTAAAAGCTGTAAAAGAGCTATAGGAACAAAAGACCTATAAACACTTGAAACAAGAATTTAGGAAAAGAATGTAAACATCAGCACGTCCATCTTTTTAGGGGGATTCCAAAACGCCACCCACATTCTATGACTCATCTCCCATCTGTATTTAGAGGAGGCAACGGTATCTGTTCTTGGTCTGGTGCTCTTAAATAGCTTTCTGTTGTTGTTGTTTTCTGTTGTTGTTGTTGTCTTTTGTTTGTTTATTAAAATGTTTATTGAGAGAATGATGGCGTAAAACCAGAGAATAAATATATAGAGCAAGTGGTACAATACATTGCTAATATGTTCGCCTTATCGTAGAAGTTTTATAAGGGTGATAACTGTTTTTTTTTTCAAGAGTAGGCCCAATGTGGTTAAACATCTTAATGAGAAATGGTGACTAGTTCAATTTGAACAGTAGGCACACACACTAGCATTAATGTCTCATGCAAGAAGGAGCTTATGGCCACTGAAGAGTGGTTGGGGGTGCAGTAGCAAACATTACAAGTAAGGAAGGGAGCAAAGGAAAGTCAGGACGACAATACTAGTTGGCAAGGTATGTTATCAGGGGAGAGGTAGAGAGAAATAGGAAGTCACAAGTCAGTCAAAGGGAAGACAAATAGCAAATATTTATAAAAATGTTTACAACTTGAAGATGGAAGAGTGATGTAGATCGATAAAGTCCCCAGGGTGATAGGGGCCAATCAGTGATGAAAAGCAATAGGAAGCACAACAAACTCAACACCTATTACAACATTAGGCCAATGTTATAACATTTTGCAGATGTGACCTTGATCATTTTGCAGATTTGACCTTGATCTACTAGATTAGCATAAAGAGGCTTGGGGGTATAAATACTATGCGGCGGTTCCGTAGAACTGCCAATTACCGGCATTTTTTAAAATGACACTTTTATTAAAGACAAAGCCCATTGGGTTCAATCTGTGCTGAATGGCTAGGGTTGGTTGGTACTGTCTTTTTTGGGGGGACCACATGGGTGTTGTCCCCCTGATATTCCCGCTATCAGCCTAGTGTGTTTGTTTTTTTTTACATTTTTACACACTTGTATCTTGCTTTAGGGGTCAGGCACCCTCAACAGACAGGCTTATCTGATGGTGTTTCCACCTCTACATGCCATGTGAATTATGGGATACGCCCTTACTGTACGTGACCTAAGCTTGCCCTGCACCTTCCCCCTCTCTAAGTGTACAGGGCTGTAAGTGTAGGATGCATCTCACTCTACATAGGGACTTATGCATTTGTAGCGCTCTACGGAAATGTGTATTTTATTCCCAACTGTACACAAGACCCTCATTGTTTCATATTTAATAAGTTACATGTGCACTTTGTGATGTTTATAATGAATATTAGATTTATTCCTAGACCATTCAGCTGTGAGGAACCAGAGAATTTTACTAGAAGTCAAGTGAAGGTGAAACCTGTTCTGTGTCAATCACTGATTCCCTGAGGATGGACAAGGACAAGAGTGAGAGGATATTAAATCTCACCCTGGAGATCATCTACCTGCTGACTGGAGAGGTGAGGGATTCTGGGAATGTCCCAGTGTCATCATTCTTACGGCTGTAAATAAAACAGAGACATAGCTGGAGAGGTGAGGGATTCTGGGAATGTCACAGTGACATCATTCTTCTTGCTATTAATAAAACAGGGACATGACTGTCTTCTCATCTGCCCAGATGTAAATAAGCAGCAGGTAGACTGTCTCAGATAAAAGTATCAGTCCCGCAATCTTCACAAAAGTTGGGATATACTGCATTGGATTTACAGCTTTTTGCAGTATTTTAGGTATTACTAAATATTACAATTGGGATGATTTCCACTTTCCTGGACTTTTTTTTTTTAAAATGTACAAAACAGAGTCAAACAGAGTCAAATGTGATATTCCAGCCTGTGACTTCTATAAGTATCTTCAAATTAGACACTGGATACAAAGCGGCCCCTTACAGCCACCGGTTCTGAGACCGATCCCCCCTGGTTTATTATTGTCCCTCTCTCCTGCTAGCCACGGAGGCGGCATCTCAACTTGGGACCGATTTTTCCTGTCCCCGGTTGAGAATCGCGATCTGGAAACTATTGGTTTTAAATACTCTACAGCTGTGGCCTCCCCGCTGATTAAATGGTTTTTGTGGTATGACTATTTTACGGAACATCGACCCTTAAATCCTGATGCGGGTTCTCTGAGGTGTGCATTATTGTCAGATCCTAAGGTTCACATGTTATAATCTGAGTGTCTCTATACCTGTCTCTGCCCCACCCCCCCTCCTTCGTCTCCCCTCCCCCCTCTAGTTGTCTTTGTCATAAGTATTATGTTTTATAAGGTGTGTTAATATATTTTTATTTTTTTATTTTATTGTTGACGTATGTATGTCGACAGTGTTGATTGTTCATTTTATTCTACTCTTTGAATGTAACCAGTATTCACTCCTTTATTTGTTTTATGTTCTTTTGCGAACTCAATAAAAAGTTT
The DNA here is from genome assembly GCF_038048845.1 of Mixophyes fleayi. Classification (NCBI taxonomy): domain Eukaryota; kingdom Metazoa; phylum Chordata; class Amphibia; order Anura; family Limnodynastidae; genus Mixophyes; species Mixophyes fleayi. The sequence continues at coordinate 70,471,009 of NC_134413.1, forward strand.
AAAAAAATAAATGTACAAAATAGGGAACAGTTTGAAAACGGGTTCCCAAACCTTGTGGAGGCCCCCATTAAAAAGGTACTTCAACCTCTTCGTTGCAGAAGACTCACCTCCTTCATTTACTCCTATATATTAAGTGGATCGAATACCAGTGATCTAATACAGCCAAGAGACAAATTAGGCCCAATTTGATGATGAAGTCTGAGGGATTATTCTGAGCAGTCCCTGCTGCCAACTTCACTCTATTGTTGAAATATCAGCAAATGCAGGTGTATATTTGACATAGGGCATATCGTATGGAAATAAGATATGCTTTGGAAATGTCCAAAAATGAAAAACTTCTGGGTAAAAGTTCTCAGGTGCATCAATAAGTCAGGTGTGACAATCTATCTCCGGCCACATGCATATTTAGGTTAAAATTAAAAAAAATATACCAAATAGAGTGACACAACAATATATACTGAATTTATGCATGATAGCCACGGTTTACATAGCAAGGTTAAGGTTGGCATCCAGTGGTCTGAAAATTCAAAACTGGATTAAGTTGGTCAAAGAAAGAATAGGACACGAGAGATTTGTATATACTCGCAGGAAAGCCATACCAAAATGTAAAAATATGTGGAGCAGATGGACTGACTCTACTTATGCTTTAGCTTCAGTGAGGAGACTAAGGGCTAGATTTACTAAGCTGCGGGTTTGAAAAAGTGGGGATGTTGCCTATAGCAACCAATCAGATTCTAGCTGTCATTTTGTAGAATGTGCTAAATAAATGAAAGCTAGGATCTGATTGGTTGCTATAGGCAACATCTCTACTTTTTCAAACTCGCAGCTTAGTAAATCTAGCCCTAAGTGTGGATTGTTGACCCCGTAGGCACCCATGACACATGGCACTAGGCATTGACTATTAATAATTACATGTTCCATATGTATATTTGTAAGCTTGTATGTTCTGATTTATAATTTGCGTATCTAATGCTCAAAATACTTTCAATGTGTCGTATGCAATGCATTTTACTTTCTTGGAATTGTATTTTGTAGCCAGTTCATAGGTTGTAATGTTTGTAATATTTTATGCTAAAAAATAATAATAAAAAAACCAAATATGCAAAATAGAGAAGAACTTATTTTAGAAATACAACCCCTTGTCTCATCTATTACTCTTTCCTATATGCACTGTTTATTGGAGTGTATATAGTACTCGTCTCTCCTACTATCTGCCATAGGTCAGCCATTCTGAGTCCTCTGTCTACTACATCCCACACTGTATAGTCATCTTACTGTTTGCGCTAATTTGTTTAGAGCAGATGACACATCCATGGAGGCCGGCTGTAGATAGAGGACTAGGTGGGCACACTGAAGATGTCATGACCTGTAGGAGCTTTAACTGCTATATACACTCCACTTTGTGGAATATAGGAAACTGTTATAGGATAAGGATTGTATTTGTAAGATAATTGTACAAAATACTGTGTATTTTCTACAATTAATCCCTAAAAAAAAAAATCAGAATACATTAAGCTTCATTTACCTTTTTACTGATGCCTCAATACACAGGATTGTACTGTAGTGATGAAGAGATCTGGTGAGCATGTGACACCCAGGAGCCGCCCCTGTGTGTCAGGAGGATTGAGCAGGACCCAGAGCCCCATCACAGTGCCTGAATCTCACTCACTGATACATGAGGGAGACAATGACCAGAAGATCCTGGAATTGACCAAAACATTAATCCAGCCGTTGACTGGAGAGGTGAATACTGGGAATGGGACATTATATAGTATCATTAGGGGATGTGTCTGGATGATGACTGTGTCATTGTGTATGTCAGGTTCCTATAAAGTGTCCGGAGGAGTTTGAGAGTTTAAAAGGGTCCAAGGATCTGTACGAGGACGTGAGGATGGAGAATCACCAGATCCTCACATCACTGGGTAAGAGGAGACCATAAATGAAAATTTATGGTAACATGGAGAGACGTTTTGAAGGCCACCATGTACAGACACAAACTTATAATCACATGTAAGCAATGTAATCAGTCACTCCGTGTCTCCTACAGGTGGATCCAATAACAGAAATACCCCAGAGAGATATCTCCATCCTCTTTATTCACAGGATAGTACCAATGAAAATCACAGTATCTCACAGGGGTATAAGGTAGATGACATTTTAGGGTCCCCCCAAATACCAACTCACCAAATCGTTCATCTCAAATGATTAAATCAGATATTATTAATTATGATATTTTTTATTGTTTTCTGGACTATTTAGGATGAAGTCCTCACTGACATTAAAGTAGAAATGATGGAAGGAAAAAGAGAGACGTGTGTGAGGGGTGATCAGCAGTGTAAGGAGGAGGAAATCCCTACAGATATCAGCACAGGTGAGTAATACACACTTATTACACAAGAGAGTCATATTCTCCTTATTCAGTCACTACAACAATCATTTATTTTTTATACAAAATAAAGATATTTTTTTGCAATAAAGGTACAAAATACATACAATAGATTACATTCAAGTGTTCTAGTCACAGCACAGCTGAAAGCACAATACGCCATGAAACATGTTCATTTATCCTTTTTAGTACAATACAAGATATGATATCCTACACAATACATCAAGTTCTGCACTAACCATGCAAAACTTAAACAACATGACAGTTTCAAATAAACAGTGGTTGTGAGCGGATGGTAGGTGAGGGGGATCACAAGCCCGAAGCTTTATTGAGGACAGACACAAATTTAGGGGATGGTGCATAAATTAAGGCAAGACATCTCAACAAAACTTCAAACAGTGATGGTGGAATGGGTTGAAGGGGGTAAGGGAGGGGCAGACACAAGCTGAAAGCTTTATTGACAAAACATACACATGGGGGGGGGAGGAGAAGAGGGAGACAACAATCAATCATCTTCCTCAGGGCTGTCAATGGTGTTATAGTCTCTTAGTAGGCTGTAGATCAGCCTGCCACAGTCCTGGATAGTCCTCTTTTCCCTTTTTAAAATAAGGCGATTCCTGGCAAGCCAAATAGCGTTCTTAAAGCAGTTCATAAGGTGCCAGGGCTCCTGGATTGCCCCAATAGTGTGGGTCCCAGGAAATAATCCATAAATTACAAAATGGTATGAAAGGCAAGTCCTGTGCACACTATCCTTAAATTTCGTGTTCCAAGGCATCCAACACTGGCTGTGCAGTGGGGCAGTCCCAAAAAATATGCTGAGCTGTTTCCCTTCAGGTTATGCAGAAGGGGCCGTGAACATATCTGCGCAGGTTTCTGGGGGTCCCTGAATGTCCTGAGAGCCATCCATGCAACGTCTTTATGTCTATTAGTCAGCCTCTTTGAGGCCACATTCTCCCACACGTTTAACTGTAGCAGCAGAGAGCCCTGGAACAGACTCCATAATGTGTTTAGCTCTGATGATGAACTCTCATTTATTCTACACCCTCATCTTTCAGTACAAAATAATGAGTAAAATATATCTGCCCAGCAGGAGAGTCAGGAACCATCAGCCCCTATTGGACACCCACTCTCGTCCTCACATCATATCATTGTGTGCTACCAGTCCAGAGATCTTACTCCTCACACTGTCCGGTGTATTTCCTGGGATGTCAATCCATGAACCTCCTGTACACTACCTCCTGTGATGATACCCATAATCCTCTCTGTGTATGTGATGTTACCCATTAATTTCCCCTTGTGATAATCCATGAATAATTGATCAATTTGCTGTATTAACACTGTAATGCTAAAGTAAAATACCAGTTAATTCCCAGATGATAACACACACACATCATTATAACATACACTTCACGCATACTCCACCTTCCTGGAGATACAGAACTATAACCACACAACCGTCATTCCACAATAGCTCCCCTCCCAGTTGTGCTTGGATACACTTTACTGTTGCTCTTCATTTGCTAATCTGTTCCTGTGCCCTGTTTTGCTCTTATGCTTTCTTCCAGTTTGTACTGTTGCCCATCTGTGCCCTGCTCCCTTCTCGTACTCTGTCCCGATGCTCTCCAGTTTTTGCAGGCAGTGTCTAGTTGAACAATATCACTGGCTAATGAGGCTTCCTGTCCTATGATGCTGGCAGGGCAGTTGCTTGGGAATTGTTACTTGCCAAAGTCTGCGATTTGGCTTGAATTATAATATATAATATATTTATTTTATTTCCAGCAGATGGATGCATACGCAGGAATATCTCTGAGGGACAACTTCTTTTATCTACAGATTTTAAAATAGAAGATAACATCACACAAGATTATCCAGGAGAAAACCCTGTTGCCCTAAATATACATCCAATTCACAGTGCAGATAAATCATCTGAGCCCTTTAGTCATGCGGAATGTTCTCATGCAAACATAGATGTTAATACATCTCATACAAATGATACGATCTTTCCATGTTCTGAGGGCAGGAAATGCATTACAGTTAAATTATCTCTTCATAATCATCAGAGAACCCACTCGGGTTTGAAACCACATCCATGTTCTGAGTGTGGAAAATGTTTTGCACACAAATCAGAACTCATTAGACATCAGAGAACTCACACAGGTGAGAAACCATTTTCATGTTCTGAATGTGGGAAATGGTTTACGGAAAAATCAAGTCTTAGGAGACATCTAGGAAGTCACACAGGTGAGAAACCATTTCCATGTTCTGAGTGTGGAAAATGTTTCTCACAGAAATCAGAACTCATTAGACATCAGAGAACTCACACAGGTGAGAAACCATTTTCATGTTCTGAATGTGGGAAATGGTTTACGGACAAATCAAGTCTTAGGAGACATCTAAGAATTCACACAGGTGAGAAACCATTTCCATGTTCTGAGTGTGGAAAATGTTTCCCACAGAAATCAAGACTCGCCAAACATCAGAGAACTCATATAGGTGAGAAACCATTTCCATGTTCTGAGTGTGGAAAATGTTTCTCACAGAAATCAGAACTCATTAGACATCAGAGAACTCACACAGGTGAGAAACCATTTCCATGTTCTGAGTGTGGGAAATCTTTCACACAGAAATCAAGACTTGTTGAACATCAGACAACTCACACAGGTGAGAAACCATTTCCATGTTCTGAGTGTGGGAAATCTTTCACACAGAAATCAAGACTTGTTGAACATCAGAGAACTCACAGAGGTCAGAAACCATTTCCATGTTCTGAGTGTGGGAAATGCTTTCGATATAAATCAAGCCTTGTTCTACATCAGAGATCTCACACAGGCAAGAAACCATTTCAATGTTAAAATAGGCATATATATATATATATATATATATATATAAAAATAAAAACAGACATAGGTCCTCTGCACTCACCATGTACAGACTGGGGTGCAAGAGGGGGTTGCCCACATTGTATAGACAAGAAAACAGGGATACTCTGCACTCTCCAAACACATAATTAATGCTATATCAAGTACTGTTCTATATTAAAAACAGGGAATGTTAGTTCCACATATTGCAATATATGTTTAAGCTGACCAACTCACACCAAAGTCTTCCCATTCTGGTCAGTCCTAACATGATCAAATGCTATGCTATTTTATCTGGGCTTAAGGCTTACCTGCACACAGCTTTTAAAGGCAAGTCTTTCCCTAGCACTAGCAGCCATGGGAGACCTGGGACTCACCTGACACAAGTTGGAATTAATTAATGTAAAGAATGGGGTGCAAGAGTCATGGGACTTACATTGTATAAACAAAAACAGACATAGGTCCTCTGCACTCACTATGTACAGACTGGGGTGCAAGAGGGGGTTGCCCACATTGTATAGACAAGAAAACAGGGATACTCTGCACTCTCCAAACACATAATTAATGCTATATCAAGTACTGTTCTATATTAAAAACAGGGAATGTTAGTTCCACATATTGCAATATATATATCTATAATATAAATGTCTAGTGGCGTGTGTTAGTCTGTCTGTGTGTGGAAATAATAAAACCAAGCTGCAGCGCCACCTGCTGGGCGGAGTTATACACTGACCTACTAAATTCTTAGTGTGTGTGGAAAAAAAAATTCAGAAAGGGCTGAAATTTGGCATACTAAGATGTTTTTAATTTGTTAATTTAATTTGTTAATTGTTAAAAGTGTTTATAAAGATTTAAAAAAAATATATATATATTTCTTGAAGGAGAAGTGACAGTGGGGAGTGGTTGGTGGTTGAGGCCTGGGCTATGGCCCAAATGCATGACAAGAACCTTTTTAACACCTTAAGTAGCTTGATTTGACTAGAATGCATGAGTATCATGCACGGGTTAACTTGTGTGTGTGTATATATATATATATATATATATATATATATATATATATATATATATATATACATATATATATAAATAAAGGATATATAGTATATGCTGTGACAAAACGAGTGTGATATGTGAATTATAGCAAATACTTTGTATAGCCCTTCTTTTGTTTCCCCAGCTCATCAGACTACAACTGCATTGTCCAATTACATGTGGTTAAGGGGACATTGTAATTCAATGTAAATATGTATATTGTGTATTATATATTGATGACTTGAAGTAATGTTATTCATTGTCCTTAAACTGAAGCCAGGAGGGTTATGCGTAAAGATCAGGTGGTGTCTAGGATACAGGTGAGAGGGCTGGAGCTGCATTCATTCTCCCCCCTCCTTCCTCTACAGGAAGCATGGAATAGCTGGTGACCCTGTGACATCACAAAGTAGTGTAAGGGGTTAATTTTAGGAGGGGCTCACTGCTACCTTATCCTTGGAAGTAGGGGAAGCCAATTAAGCATCAATTGTTCTCCTTAGGACTAGTCCAGACGTTCTGTCTGCATCCCAGCAGGGGGCTTCTGTGAAAGGACATCTCATCTTCACTGCCCTGTCTAAACCCCCTAGTCCTGCACTGGCCAATGGTTAAGAAGAATAGACCCAGGGGTTTGCCCAGGGAGGGGAAAGACTGTGGAAATTAGACCTGTGATATAAGGAACAACTCGAGAGGGGGAAGGGGGTTCAGTGTGGGATTAGATTCATGAAGGTGCATCTAGTTTTGGATTGTCGTTTTCAAACTAGTCTCTATATATGCAGCTGATAGAAATCCATGGGTCGTGAAGTCTGGACAGCAGGTGACTATATCTCCTTAAGATATTGGGGAAGGGACAGATAATGTGGTAAATCTGCCTGGCATTTATTTACTGTGTGTATATAACATTCTAGTGTTGTTTGTATGACAATAAATATACTGTTGTATGTTTATAACTGCATTTTGCCTGAGTGACCATACGAATCCTAGAAGGTACTGGGTAGCACTGGGCCAGATAAACCCGGTATCTTCACATATGCATACCGAATAGATTCTTTAATAAGGTGTGTAACATTAGTGGTCTTCACATACTGCACCCGGGTACTGTCCAACGCTCCACACCATATACAAAATATATATGGAAAGCAGAAATACTGTGATATTGTTTCAGAATGATAACCCACACCAAAACACCCCGTGTATGTATTGTGTGTACCAAATAGAACAGAAACAAATCGCTTATCTGTAGTAGTAATCGAGTCTCAAAATCTCTTGATGTCTCTTTTCACGCTGAGCTCAGGAGTCACGACCCAGCCACAACCTGTGAAGACCACTATTGTTACACACCTTATTAAAGAATCTATTCAGTAATCATATACTATATAATCTTCATTTTTTGACTATAGTTCCAGAAGTACTACACTATCAGGCGCTGTGCTTTTCTTTTTCCTTTAGAATTATATATATAAAATGTGGTTTATACTTGGGGAAAGTCTGAGTGTAAAGGTTCACTCGTGTGCAACTACTTTTTCTGTTCGATATCATCCACACTGTTCACAGTAATAACAGGACCACCTTGACGTTATGTAGGGTACTGAGCAATATATAATCCTGTCAGTTACTTAGAGCTATCATGTGGGAACTGAGGCAATGTTAAAGTATGTTTGTTCATAGTCTCCCTGTGTTTGCGTGGGTTTCCTCCGGGTGCTCCGGTTTCCTCCCACACTCCAAAAACATACTGGTAGGTTAATTGGCTGCCATCAAATTTGACCCTAGTCTCTCCCTGTCTGTCTGTCTCTCTGTCTGTGTCTGTGTGTGAGTGTGTGTCTATATTAGGGAATTTAGATTGTAAGCTCCAGTGGGGCAGGGACTGATGTGAATGAGTTATCTGTACAGCGCTGCGGAATTAGTGGCGCTATATAAATAAATGATGATGATGATGATAGCCTCTAATTAAATGTTTGAGATGGTTCATATAATCAATACTGTAATCTGTTACTTTCTCATTAGGGATTGATTATGAAGCTTCAAATATGTGATAAGCACAATTTTGTGATGCTCTGCAGCTATTTTTGTACAAGTGGTCAAGATGTGTCTGCAGGGGTGCAAAATTTTGCTTCATCCTATGGTAAGGGCTAAGGGAATCTGGAATTTCCTTGCTGAATGTGGTTTAAAGCTCTCATGCACTTGGTATTGCACCAGCATGTGAAAATTAGACTTTGTTTTGCATGGTGAGATGTTTTAATAAGGAGTGCATATTCACTGTGGTCCTCCCACTTTAGCATGTGACTGCAGGACCTGTATCCTCCCTACAAAAGGACTTGCATTTTATGCATGCTTAGTGTTGGCGGAGGTCATGCCTCTGCCTATATTTTTACATGTGACAGTTTTTTCACATTTCAGCCGAACCTAATACCAGAACGTACATTTATAGGGTCACAAATTCACATGTAATATGACCTTTCAAACACACTAATGTGATAATATATACATAGACGAACTCCCAGGCGCCACATATACGTCAATATGTATGTGCACAATGTACTGTATATCCTATGACTACACACCAATAGCAGGAATTTCCAAAAGGACCTGCAATTAAAATGTCCATTTAAATGATACAATTTCTATGTAAAAACTAGGGATGTGCACGGGCGACTTTTGAGGTCTCGTGTTTTGTGTTTTGGATCCGGATTTTCTCTATGTTTTGGGTTCGGATTTGTTTCGCAAAACACCTGCCGAAAGGTTTTGGTTCGGATTTAAGGTTTTGGATTCGGATTTTTTTTGAAAAAAGCCTAAAAAGTTTAAAAAAATCAATTTTTTGGGCTTATTTTCACTCCTACGCTATTATTGACCTCAATAACATTCAATAACAAGCATTTCCACTAATTTACCGTGTATTCTGAACACCTCACAATATAGTTCTTAGTCTAAAACGTTGCAACGAGCTATCTTTCTGGACTGCGTAGTGGAGTGGTCCCCACAATATAATAAGAAAACCATCAACTGGTCTTAATCGCACCAAAACATGTACCTGGACTGCGTAGAGGAGTGGGTCACCACGATATAAATTAAAAACCCTGAACTTGTATGATTCGCACCAATAATGTACCTGGACTGCGTAGAGGAGTGGGTCACCACAATATATATAATAAGAAAACCATCAACTGGTATGAATCGCACCGAATAATGTACCTGGACTGCGTAGAGGAGTGGGTCACCACAATATAAATTAAAAACCCTGAACTTGTATGATTCGCACCAATAATGTACCTGGACTGCGTAGAGGAGTGGGTCACCACAATATAAATTAAAAACCCTGAACTTGTATGATTCGCACCAATAATGTACCTGGACTGCGTAGAGGAGTGAGTCACCACAATATAAATTAAAAACCCTGAACGTGTATGATTAGCACCAATAATGTACCTGGACTGCGTAGAGGAGTGGGTCACCACAATATAAATTAAAAACCCTGAACTTGTATGATTCGCTCCAATAATGTACCTAGACTGCGTAGAGGAGTGGGTCACCACAATATAAATTAAAAACCCTGAACTTGTATGATTCGCACCAATAATGTACCTGGACTGCGTAGAGGAGTGGGTCACCACAATATAAATTAAAAACCCTGAACTTGTATGATTCGCACCAATAATGTACCTGGACTGCGTAGAGGAGTGGGTCACCACAATATAAATTAAAAACCCTGAACTTGTATGATTCGCACCAATAATGTACCTGGACTGCGTAGAGGAGTGGGTCACCACAATATAAATTAAAAACCCTGAACTTGTATGATTCGCACCAATAATGTACCTGGACTGCGTAGAGGAGTGGGTCACCACAATATAAATTAAAAACCCTGAACTTGTATGATTCGCACCAATAATGTACCTGGACTGCGTAGAGGAGTGGGTCACCACAATATAAATTAAAAACCCTGAACTTGTATGAATCGCACCGAACAATGTACCTGGACTGCGTAGAGGAGTGGGTCACCACAATATAAATTAAAAACCCTGAACTTGTATGATTCGCTCCAATAATGTACCTGGACTGCGTAGAGGAGTGGGTCACCACAATATAAATTAAAAACCCTGAACTTGTATGATTCGCACCAATAATGTACCTGGACTGCGTAGAGGAGTGGGTCACCACAATATAAATTAAAAACCCTGAACTTGTATGATTCGCACCAATAATGTACCTGGACTGCGTAGAGGAGTGGGTCACCACAATATAAATTAAAAACCCTGAACTTGTATGATTCGCACCAATAATGTACCTGGACTGCGTAGAGGAGTGGGTCACCACAATATAAATTAAAAACCCTGAACTTGTATGATTCGCACCAATAATGTACCTGGACTGCGCAGAGGAGTGGGTCACCACAATATAAATTAAAAACCCTGAACTTGTATGATTCGCACCAATAATGTACCTGGACTGCGTAGAGGAGTGGGTCACCACAATATATATAATAAGAAAACCATCAACTTGTATGATTCGCACCAATAATGTACCTGGACTGCGTAGAGGAGTGGGTCACCACAATATAAATTAAAAACCCTGAACTTGTATGATTCGCACCAATAATGTACCTGGACTGCGTAGAGGAGTGGGTCACCACAATATAAATTAAAAACCCTGAACTTGTATGATTCGCACCAATAATGTACCTGGACTGCGTAGAGGAGTGGGTCACCACAATATAAATTAAAAACCCTGAACTTGTATGATTCGCTCCAATAATGTACCTGGACTGCGTAGAGGAGTGGGTCACCACAATATAAATTAAAAACCCTGAACTTGTATGATTCGCACCAATAATGTACCTGGACTGCATAGAGGAGTGGGTCACCACAATATAAATTAAAAACCCTGAACTTGTATGATTCGCACCAATAATGTACCTGGACTGCGTAGAGGAGTGGGTCACCACAATATAAATTAAAAACCCTGAACTTGTATGATTCGCACCAATAATGTACCTGGACTGCGTAGAGGAGTGGGTCACCACAATATAAATTAAAAACCCTGAACTTGTATGATTCGCACCAATAATGTATCTGGACTGCGTAGAGGAGTGGGTCACCACAATATATATAATAAGAAAACCATCAACTTGTATGATTCGCACCAATAATGTACCTGGACTGCGTAGAGGAGTGGGTCACCACAATATAAATTAAAAACCCTGAACTTGTATGATTCGCTCCAATAATGTACCTGGGCTGCGTAGAGGAGTGGGTCACCACAATATAAATTAAAAACCCTGAACTTGTATGATTCGCACCAATAATGTACGTGGACTGCGTAGAGGAGTGGGTCACCACAATATTATTAAAAAACCCTACACAGGTCTGAATTCCACCCAAAAAGTTTATGGACTGCGTAGTGTAGTGTTCCCCACAATATTATTTAAAATTTTTGCAGCAACAGTCAACGTTGTTTAATATCTGATACACCTCTATCTGGACTGCATAGTGGAGTGGCCCCGGTACCCAATTTGGTACCGGGGCCACAATACCTCCTCCAAACATGGTACAGACCATTCGTCATTGAGATCCCATCAAGTATGTTAAAGACAGACAGGGTCGAAGTGTTATTGGTTGACTTCGTAAACCAAAAAACTGTCCCTGTTGCACATAGTCGTGCAATGAATACTGACTTTTTCATTTAAAGGCACCATCTTTCAAGTGTAGTGTTTGTAAGTCATATTATACTTTTGGTAAAATGTGTTTATTTTGTTCCTCTTTATGGTAACTACTAATAGAATTAAAGTATTAAATAGAAGTGGCAGTTCCTCTTTATGGGAATAAGTAATAGAATTAAAGTATTAAATAGAGTGGTATAGAGTGGTAGTGTGGTATAGAGTGGTCCCCACAATATAATAATAAAACCCTCAACTGGTCTGAATTCCACCAAACAAGTATCTGGACTGCGTAGTGGGGTGGCCCCGGTACCCAATTTGATACCGGGGCCACAATAAAATAAATACACCCTCAACTGGTCTGAATTTTACCAAACAAGTATCTGGACTGCGTAGTGGGGTGGCCCCGGTACCCAATTTGATACCGGGGCCACAATAAAATAAATACACCCTCAACTGGTCTGAATTCCACCAAACAAGTATCTGGACTGCATAGAGGACTGGCCACTGGGCACCACAATTAAAAATATATAGAAAACCTTCAATAGGTCTGAATTAAACCCAAAAATAGTATCTGGACTGCATAGAGGACTGGCAACTGGCCACCACAATATAATATATAGAAAACCTTCAACAGGTCAGAATTACACCCAAAAATAGTATCTGGACTGCGTAGAGTAGTGGGCACTGGGCACCACAATAAAATATATAAAAAAACCTTCAACAGGTCTGCATTACACTGCACATACGGCTGCTCCTCCATCCTCTCCATCATATACATGTTGGAGTTTCAGCGTGTGAAAACCTCTTGTTTTTTATAATGTCAGTGCATTTTGAATATTTTTCAATTTGCCCCACACCACTGAATGTACTTTATCTATGATACGCATCTCTCTATCTTGACTGCGTAGTGTGGTGGCCCCGGTACACAATTTGGTACCGAGGCCACAATATAATTAAAAAACCCTCCACGGGTCAGAATTCCACCAAAAAAGGGTATGGACTGCGTAGTGTGGTGTGCCCGGAACACAATTTTTTACAGCGCCAACAATATAATTAAAAAATTGGGCATCAACTGTCACCGTTGTTTAATATCTGATACACCTAAATATGGACTGCACAGTGGAGTGGCCCCGATAGTAAATTTGGTGCCGGGGCCACAATACCTCCTCCAACTTCCAAGTGTAGTGTTTATAAAGACAGACAGCGTCGAAGTGTTATTAGTTGACTTTCTTAACCCTAAAATTGTCCCTGTTGCAAATATTCGTGTAATGGACAGTTACTTTTTCATTGAAAGACTCAAGCTTTCAAGTGTAGTGTTTATAAAATATAAACAACAATACAGTAGTTTTAGAGCACGTCAATACCTCCTGTTTTAAATTATGACAGGGCATTTTACTTTTGGTTTAATTTCTTGAATTTGTTTAAATTTGGTTTTACTTTTTGAACATGGCAAACGACTGTTGATTGGTCATATAATGCAAAAAAAAAAGTTCCAAGATGGAATTGTCCTTGGGCCCTCACACCCACCCTTATGTTGTTGAAATAGGACATGCACACTTTAACAAACCAATCATTTCAGCGACAGGGCCTACCAAACAACTTTGGCTGAAATGATTGGTTTGTTTGGGCCCCCACACCAAAAAAGCTATTCATCTCTCCCTGTACAGACTAAACAGGCTCTACTGAGGCAAGATGTCGTCCTCATCCTCAACCTCTGATTCCTCTCCCCCTACAGTGTGTACTTCCTCCTCATCACACATTATCAATTCGTCCCCGCTGGACTCCACAACCACAGGTCCCTCTGTACTATCTGGAGGGCAGTGCTGTACTTCATTGAGGAATTGATTATTCATTTTTATAAACATCATTTTTTCAACATTATGAGGAAGCAACCTCCTTCGCCGCTCACTGACCAGGTTCCCCGCTGCACTAAAACCTCTTTCCGAGTACACACTGGAGGGGGGACAACTCAGGTAAAATAGAGCCAGTTTGTACAGGGGCTTCCAAACTGCCTTTTTTTTCCTGCCAGTAACAATATGGACTGTCTGACATGTCTACTTGGATGGTGTCAGCAAAGTAATCATCCACAATTTTTTCTATTGTGACAGCATCCAATGCAGCGAGAGTAGACATGTCTGCAATGGTTGGCAGGTCCTTCAGTCCGGACCAGATGTTATCAGCATCCCCGCCAGCGCCTCTTTTGGGAAAACTGAGCTTTTTCCTCGCAGCCATAGATGTGGAAGAAAATGAGGGTGGAGCCTTTGGCATGTCACGGTCCTCTTCAGAGGACAATCTCCTGACCAGCAGGTCTTTGCACCGCTGTAGACTTGTGTCCGCCGGAAACAGAGACACAACATACGCTTTAAACCGAGGATCGAGCACGGTGGCCAGAATGTATTCCTCTGACTTTAAAAGAGGGACCACCCTCTGATCCTGGCAAAGCGTACGAAGGGCTACATCCACAAGAGCTACATGCTTGGTGTAATCGCAATGGCTTACCAGCTCCTCCCTCACTTTCTCCAGCTGCTTCTGCAACAGCCTGATCAGGGGAATGACCTGACTCAAGCTGGCAGTGTCGGAACTGACTTCTCGTGTGGCAAGTTCAAATGGCTGCAGAACCTTGCACAACACGGAAATCAGTCTCCACTGCGCTTGACTGAGGCGCATCCCCACTCCTTTGCCTATGTCGTAGGTGGCTGTGTAGGCCTGAATGGCCTTTTGCTGCTCCTCCATCCTCTGCAGCATATAGAGGGTGGAGTTCCAGCGTGTCACAACCTCTTGTTTGAGGTGATGGCAGGGCAGGTTCATGCTTTTTTGATGTGCCTCTAGTCTGCGGTAGGCACTGGCTAAATGCCGAAAGTGTCCAGCAATTTTGCGCGCCACCACAAGCATCTCCTGCACACCCCTATCACTCTTGAGGTAATGCTGCACCACCAAATTAATGGTGTGGGCAAAACATGGGACGTGCTGGAAATTGCCCATATTTAATGCCCGCACAATGTTACTGGCATTGTCTGACACCACAAATCCCCATGAGAGTCTAAGTGGGGTAAGCCACTGGGAGATAATTTCCCTCAGTTTCTCTAATATGTTGTCAGCGTTGTGCCTCTTATTAAAGCCTGTAATACACAATGTTGCCTGCCTTTGCACGAGCAGCCATTTTGTAGATGCTGCTACTGATGCAGCTGTTGCTGTTGCTGCGGAAGGGGATGCATCTACCCAGTGGGCTGTCACAGTCATATAGTCCTTTATTTGCCCAGAACCACTTGTCCACATGTCCGTGGTTAAGTGGACAGTGGGTACAACCGCATTTTTTAGAGCACTGAGGACACTTGATCGTATTTCTCTGTACATTTTTGGTATCGCCTGCCTAGTGAAGTGGAATCTCGACGGGATTTGGTACCGGGGACACAATACCTCCATCAACCCTCTAAATCCCACTCCACTGATGGCGGACACCGGGCGCACGTCTAACACCAACATTGCAGTTACAGCCGCAGTTATACGCTTTGCAATAGGGTTACTACTATCGTATTTGGTGGTCATGGCAAACGACTGTTGGACGGTCAATTGTTTAGTGAAAGACTTAGCGGTCTTACGACTTCCCCTCTGGGAAGATGACCGACTAACAGCAGCAGTGGCAGTAGTAGGCGTACCGCTGCAGGATTCCTTGGATGAATCCCGTATTGAGGAGGACTCAGTCTGGCTGCTGACTTGGGCTGCAGGACTGAATCTGATGGAGATTGTGGAGGAAGTTGACGAGGAGGGTGTTGCTGGTGTGTATCCAACTGGACCACGGGATTTAGGTGTCCCTGTACCGATGAGGGTCCTAGCCCCAGTTCCTGAACTAACCACTGAACTATGAAGGTTATTCAGGTGACGTATAAGGGAGGATGTTCCTAGGTGGGCAAGATCCTTACCCCTGCTTATTTGAGCTTTACATAAGCTACATATGGCCATACATTGGTTGTCTGGATTTGGATAAAAATAACTCCAGACCGAAGAGGTGCATTTTTTGGTCTTCTGACCAGGCATGACGATGGGCTTTTTCATCCCATGGACATCAGCTGTTTCCCCCCCTGGTGCCTCATTTACAATAACCACATCACCATTGTCATCATCAAGTTCCTCCACAGCGCCAGCTACATCATCAATAGGCTCCTCCCGAGCCACCTCTTCCCGTACAGTGATGGGAAGGTCAGGCTTGACAACCACCAACACCCTTGGACTCGCCTTGAGGATTTGTGATAATTTCTCTTTAGAAGGCAGAGTTGTTTGCTGTTTTGTTGCTGACAGCATAACTCTCTTCAATTTTTTGGAGGGGGGGGGAGGAGGAGGAGGGATAAGATCCGTGGGTGAAGCTGAACCACTAGTCATGAACACGGGCCAGGGCCTAAGCCGTTCCTTGCCACTCCGTGTCGTAAATGGCATATTGGCAACTTTACGTTTCTCCTCAGATGATTTTAAGTTTCTCTTTTTGCTACTTTTTCTTAACTTGGGCTTTTTGGATTTTACATGCCCGGTACTACGAGATTGGGCATCGGGCTTGGAAGACGACGTTGATGGCATTTCATCGTCTATGTCATGACTAGTGGCAGCAGCTTCAGCATTAGGAGGAAGTGGGTCTTGATCTTTCCCTACTTTATCCTCCAAATTTTTGGTCTCCATTATATGTAGCACAAGATACTGCAGAATGTGTGAACTTGGTAATATTGCAGTACCAATGGACTTATACTGCTGGATTGGTTTTGCAAATTTGGTTATAATTACTTTTTTTTTTAATTTTTAATTTTAATATTTTTTATAAAAAATTTTTTAATTTGTAAAAACTTGGGAATAATGGGGAAATAACTATGCCCTTAGAAGCACAGAGCACAGGACACAGCACCACTGGACTGAACAGGACACAGCACAGGACCCAGCAGCACTACGGAACTCAGCAGGACAGAGCACAGGACACAGCACCACTGGACTGATACTGCAGAATGTGTGAACTTTGTAATATTGCAGTACCACTGGACTTTTACTGCTGAATGTGTGAACTTGGTAATATTGCAGTACCAATGGGCTTATACTGCTGGATTGGTTTTGCAAATTTGGTTATAATTACTTTTTTTTTAAATTTTTAATTTTAATATTTTTTATACATTTTTTTTTAATTTTTAAAAACTTGGGAATAATGGGGAAATAACTATGCCCTTAGAAGCACAGAGCACAGGACACAGCACAGGACCCAGCAGCACTACGGAACTCAGCAGGACAGAGCACAGGACACAGCACCACTGGACTGATACTGCAGAATGTGTGAACTTTGTAATATTGCAGTACCACTGGACTTTTACTGCTGAATGTGTGAACTTGGTAATATTGCAGTACCAATGGGCTTATACTGCAGGATTGGTTGTGCAAATTTTGTGGTAATTAAAAAAAAATTAAATTAGTTTTTGGTATTTTTTTAAATAACTTTTTTTTATTTTTTTAAACACAGGGGAATATTGGGGAAATAACTATGCCCTTAGAAGCACAGAGCACAGGACACAGCACCACTGGACTGAACAGGACCCAGCAGCACCACTGACATCAGAAGGACAGAGCACAGCACACAGAACCACTGGACTGATACTGCAGAACACAGCACAGCACAGCACAGAACTAAACAGCACAGCACGAGATCTACCAGGACAGAGGACCACCTAACACACCCTCCCTCTACCCTGATCAATGCCCGAGTGAAGATGGCGGCGACTAGTGGGGAATTTATAGGATCCGAGTATCGCGAGATCCGACAACGGGATTATGAGTCAGAGCCTCAGTTTCAGATTTGAATTTGGCGCCAATACCCGGATCTGTCTCGGATCCGACTCGGATCGGCAACGTTCGGGTGGGCTCGGATTTCAGAAATCCGAGTGCGCTCATCTCTAGTAAAAACACCATTAAACTATTAGTTTAAGAACCTGTAGTTTGCAATCAGGCTTAGATTACTCGATTCAATGTCCTTTATCCACACTCACTCATCAGTGGTGTAGCGGATGGAATCTTTAATGTATCCTTTAAACGTGTGCTTTCTGTAGAGTAGGGTCACTCCGGCCAGTCAAGGTCTCTGAATGGTAAGTCCTGTCCCTGACCGCCGCGGAGTACTGCTTCTTGCGACTATCTCCCTAGGCTTCCTGTTCGTGTGGAACACAGGGTGTGTTCCACACGAACAGGAAGCCTAGGGAGATAGTATGTTCCAAAAGCCGAACTGCCGGTTTGCGCCTTCAGCATGTAGAATGCACACTGTACAATGTGTTCCACTGCAGGTGAGATGTATTCAGGAAGTTTCACTTCTCGTATCCCTGTACAAGTTGCAGTCTGGCACAGTATAAATAGAATCTGTAACCAACGCGTTTCGCTGTTATAGTTTCATCAGGGATCACCGATGAAGCCTTTCTGAGTACGTAACTTCCTGAATACATCTCATTCCTGCTAGAGTTCATCTATGTATATATTGTTACTTTTATAACAGCTTGGGTAAACTGCTTTTCCCATGCATGATTGCCTAAGGGATGGCCTTATAACCTATTTCTGTGTGACAATGTGCAATGGCAGCCTAATAAATAATAAAACCTAAGGGAGGCGCTTTTTGTGTTCTTTACTATTGTATACACTAATATAAATACAGTTCTGATGTCCCCGCACTCATGCTTTATGGCATTAATGAGGCTTGAATGAGCTTTGCTTTTAGTGGAAAAAAAGTAAAAGTTGACTTTAATGAGGGTGTGATCTAATAAAAAGTAGGCAGGAATTTTACTCTTTCCTCCATGCACTTTTTTTTTTTTAGATATATTTTATTAAAGAGATTTTTCAATTTTCAAAACAGTGTAAAGGTTAAACTACATTGATCAAACAATAAGTACCATGCAAATGAGAAGAACAATGTGAACTTTGTCAATCAAAATAAAAACAGAAAGGGAAAGAAAAGAGAGAGAAAGCAAGGAACATGGGGGGGGAAGGAAAAAGGGGAAGGAAAGGAAGAAGTGTTAGTGTGGTAAGAGGGGGAAGGAAAAGGGGCACCTGACCTGGCATCTAGATGTGTTACATGTAAATACCATATATTGAACGTCTTCTAACGCTATATTCAATAGTTTCCATTCTAATCAGGCTTTGGTTCTGAACCACAGGAGGCGAGCCAAGGATCCCAAATCGCACGGAATTTATTGGGAAGATTATTGAGAATGCTTGTAATGTGTTCACAGCTATATGTCTGCCATATTCTATTGATGTTTTCAGGCAGCGATGGGGATTCTGGGTGCTTCCAATTCGCTGCTATTGCGCATTTCGCCGCATTAAGTATATGGCCTATGAGCGCCATTGTATATTTGTTGACATCCGATATAGGCCTATGCAATAGTGAATATGAGGGGCAGGGGGGGAGCTTTACTGAGGTGACTCTATCAATTAAATTGTGAATTTTCCGCCAGAACTTCACAAGTCTCGGACAGGACCACCAAACATGTTGGAATGAGCCTTCCTGCCCACATAGTCTCCAGCATTGACTAGAGGAGTCAGGATATATGGCTTTCAAGCGGGTTGGGACCAAATACCATTTATATAAGAGCTTATACGAGTTCTCTTTGGTACCGACACAGATAGAGCTCTTAGCGACTCAAGACCTGAGCTTAGCCCATTCCTCTATTTCTAGCTCGACGCCAAGGTCTTCTTCCCACTTCAGCTTGTAGCGATCTTTGGTAGGTTGACGAAATGCCACCATGATACTGTAAAAAGTAGAGATCAAACCAGTAGGAAGGGAATTACGTCTGCAAAAAGTTTCTAAAGGTGTACGTTGGTATATAAGTTTAAGCTTTGGGATCGACTGATATAAGTGTCTCAACTGAAGGTATTGATAGAAACGGTCATGGGGAATGCCATATCATCGTTGTAAGTCAGCAAATTCGGGGAATATCCGCATGGGCGCTATGTCAGTGATAAATCTTAGACCTTGTCGGGACCAGTGGTGGAAAGATGAGTGTTGTTGCCCTGGTGGAAAAGCTGGATTGTTCCACAGTGGCAACATAACTTCCGGATTCTTTATTAGCTGAAACGTGCAGTTACTGTAGTCCCACATCTGGAGGGAGAAACGGGTGGTGGCTAAAAGTAACGGAAGTGGTGGTCTATGTTTGATTGAAATCCAAAGCAGTGTATAGGGCAAAAGTAATTGCGAAAAGGTAGCCTCAATGTCCACCCAGAGCCTAGTGGAGGATGGAGAGTGGAATAAGACTAGCTGGGTCAAATGTGCAGCATTATAGTATTTGGAGATGTTTGGGAGGCCTACTCCTCCTTCTGAATTTCGTCGGAAGAGCGTGCAGGCCCTTACTCGGGGTCGCTTGCCTGCCCAAACAAATCTAGTAATTTGCTTCTGGAGGGTCTGTAGCGCAAGAGAGGGTACTCGAACAGGTAGGGTTTGAAACAAATAAAGAATTTGTGGCAAAGAGGTTCATTTTTACCGCCGCCATGCAGCCGAGCCAAGATATATATAGTTTATCCCATTTTTCAAGATCACGCTTGAGTGAGTCTAAAAGCCTGGGGAAGTTAGCTGCATATATCTGATTATAATGGGTTGTTAAGTAAATTCCCAAGTATTTAAGTTTATCTCACTGCCATCGGAAATTTGTTTGTTTCTGCAGGGTATCTAATAGGTGGGGAGGTAGATTAAGAGGGAGAATTTCTGATCTGTCCATGTTGATTTTGAAATTAGACACTGCGCCATACTCATCGAGTTCTTTTTGCAGGGATGGGATGGAGGTGAGAGGATTGGTAACTGTAAGAAGAATATCATCTGTGTACATAGATATCTTATAATCAGTCGACCCCATTTGAATTCCAAAAATTGTGGGGTTCCTGCGTACACGTGACGCCAGTGGTTCCATCGTGAGAGCGAGGGCAGCCCCGCCGAGTACCATTTGTAATGTGGAACGGAGACGACACGGCGCCATTGGCTATAACCGTAGCTGAGGGATTGTGATAGAGGGACGCTAGACCACACAAGAAACCGCCCCTGAACCCCATTGCGCCCAAGGTGGCTCTCATGAAGTCCATGAGACCCTGTCGAACGCCTTTTCTGCATCAAGCGACACCACCAGAGCTGGGACCCGGGCCCGGTTTGCTATTTCAATTAGATCAATGGCCCTTCTAGTGTTGTCGACTAGGAATAAAACCCACCTGATCTGGGTGGACCAGGGCGGGAATCACTCTGGCTAGTCTGTTTGCTAGTAGTTTGGCGAATAGCTTTAGGTCCACATTTAATAGCGAAATTGGTCGATAGCTTTCACAGCGACTAGGGTCGCGTCCCTCTTTAACTATAACAATAACGTCTGTCCTGGTGGTGTCCCTTTGAAAGTGCCCACCATTCAAAATTGTTTCAAAAAGCGAGAGAAGCATGGGTGCCAGATCAGAGGCAAATTTTTTATAATAGATTGCCGTGAGACCATCTGGGCCTGGAGCTGCCGAGTTTCTTAGGGTCTTAATGGTTATTTTGATCTCTTTTATCGTGATGTCGGCGTTTAGAATTAAGAGCTCTGCTGCAGTGAGGCGGGGGAGGGAGCAGGTCTGAAGAAAGTCTCGTATCTGGGTATGAAGAATATCTGGGGAATCTGTTGTCAGGGGGAGATTATATAGTAAAGTGTAGTAGGCGCTGAATCTATCAGCTATAGATTGTGGGTCGTATGGCGAGTGCTGTGCTTGATCCTTAATGGATATTATGCGGTTACGGGTCCGCTTGTTTTGAAGCCTACGAGCGAGCAATGTATCAGCTTTATCCCCTTTCCCGTAGTGTCGCTGTTGGAGCCATTGGTGAGTCTTAGTCGCCTTTGAAGCTAGTAGTTTACCTAGTTGTCCTCGCAGAGCCAGAAGTTTTAAATAAGTTTTACGTTTGGGATATGTTTGGTGCTGTCTGGTTAGGGTTTGGATTTGGGCTTCTAGGTCAGTAACTGCTTTTTGATGTAGTTTTTTCTCGTGAGATGCTAAGCTGATCAGGCGTCCTCTGATGGGCGCTTTATGAGCTTCCCATCTTATAGTAGAGGTAGTATCCTCTTTGGCATTATCTGTTTGAAAGTCAAGAATAGCCTGTCGTATCGTCGTAACATTGTCTTTTTTCAGAAATAGATGGTCATTTAGCCTCCATCGATAACATGGTGTATAGGGTGGCAAAACGTCAAGTCCCACTAACACAGCTGAGTGGTCAGACCAGGGAACTGATGTAGTAGTAGCTGATTTCAGCGAAACGAGTCGTAAGAGCATCTACAAATACCATATCCAATCTAGAGTAAGTTCCATATGGTACCGAGTAATGCGTATACGTTTTATCATTGGAATATAGCACTCGCCATGTATCATAAAGATTAGCTTGAGTGATCAAGGATTGTAGTTTAAGGCTTTCACGTGCTATTTGACTACCTTGTAGTGTTGGAGGTGAATGGTCCAATCGAATGTTTAAGATGGTATTAAAGTCACCCCCTATTATTATCCTTCCAGTCCCAGTTCGTGAAAGTCTGGAGAAAAATTGAGTGAAAAAGGTGTTTTGTAATGTGTTGGGAGCATATAGTGTAGCTAAGGTAATCGGTGTGCAGAGGAGAGAACCTGTTAGAATTACATATCGTCCTTGGGGATCTGTATAGGATGTTTTGATTGTTAAAGGAAGAGTATGGTGAAGTAGGATAGCTGTACCCTTGACTTTTTGGGAAGATGTGGAATAATAAACCTGGGGGTAGTGTTTGCATTGTAGATTTGGGTGTATATGTTGGAAATGCGTTTCTTGCAACATTACAATCTAAGGAGAATGACGTTTCAAGTACTGGAACAAAATAGTGCGCTTTTGTGGCGTATTAAGGCCATTAGCATTTATAGTTAGAACTGAGAGGGTCATGGTTGATACCAGTGGAATTTATGTCAAGGTAATTTTGGGTAGCATAAAAGGAGCAGCTCGATGCCAGGCCGAGGTGCAAAGGATAGGGAGGGGAAAAAATGGGTTAGTAGGGGGATGAAAGTAAAGTGAGGGGAAAGAAGACAGCTTGACTGGCAAGTCATGTCTTCCAAAAATCGAGACCAGTACATCCTGTGTACTTGGGGAGTGTGGGGGGTGGTTGTGTAGCCGTGGGTACACTTGCTCGGGGAGAAGGGGGAATCCTAGTCGTTGCAAATATGCGAGGAAAAAGATACATGTATGCAGCTTATAAGCATTTAAAAGGTAAAAAACAGTATTAACATTGGACAACAATTGAGAGACATAAGTCAGAGAACATATAAAAAATAATAACATTAATGTATCGTGAATGCAAAGTAAGCCTACTTGCTTGTTGACGATATCTCAGGAATCAATCTGAGTAGAATTTCCTACATTTATGTCTCTGAAGCAATACTTAGAGTTGCCAATAATCTTTCCCAGGTATCACAAACCGATTTTCTGAACTTTTTATCGGCAAAAGTTAGAAACTTATGTCCAAGTCTTTCATGTTTGTGTCCATGAAGCCGTGGGAGCCACTGGTCTCACAGCCTCCGCTGTGTTTGACAATGTTGGAGGTATCGCTATTCCCAGAGTCCGCAGCAGGGTGATTCCTTGGTCTGGCATCTTAATCTTTTGAGATTGATCTTCGTGGCCGACCAATAGGTGGAACGGAAACCCCCATCGGTATCGAATTTTGTGATCTCTTAATAGCTTAGTGATTGGGGCAAGATCCCGTCGTTTCTGCAGCATTGACGGAGCAAGATCCTGGTAAACTTGAAGGTCAGATCCATCAAACTGAAGTGAGGATGCCGCCCGGGTGGCCATAACGAATTGTTCTTTGTATTTATAGTAATGGAACCGAACAA